>NC_052169.1:19241856-19298802 GCF_902713615.1 Scyliorhinus canicula | reverse complement strand
TTTAGCACGGCCAATCCACCTAACCCTAAAGCATCTTGTGTTAAAGATCACCGGATTACACCGGGTTGGCCAGGCTTTTCACTCTAGCTTTAACGGCGAGGCCAGGGATCGGCAGTTCTGATAAACAAGGAGGGTCCAGTTTTCCCCCTGGAAATGTAATCTCCAACCCTGGTGGGCGGTGCGCAATAGTTAGCGGCATGCTTCTTCGAGGTCTGGTAGTCTTGGTAAAATGTCAGTGCCCCCAATTGGGGTGATGCAAGGTTTATCACTTAGCTCCTACCCTCCCTCCCTAACTTGGACATCCATCATTTTATCTTTGGAAGAGACTTATTATTATTATTATTGTTGTTGCAGTGTGTCTTGGACCCGATATTAAATTGCTCAACTCCTAAGACCCTTGCCCTTTCTGGTGTTTCCAAAGCGCTCTCTTCCTTTATGACACAAATGGGACACGTGGACCGTGTTCTGTACATCGAGGCACAAAAGACTTCTAACTCCTGTTCACCACACTTGTTCATGTGTAGACAGGAAATTTGCTTAGTCTATATTCATCAGCATAGACTACTTCATTAAAACACATCCATCACCCCATCAATAATGTGGGAGACCTTTAGTTCTTTCAGGAAACAGATTATGCATATGCTATCAAACCAAGAAAGTTGAGTTGGTGGGCTTCATTTTAGAAATAGATGGGCAGTATTCATTGCTCCTATCCCGGAGCTGTATGCAGACAGGATAAGGTTCCACATTCAATTTGATTTGCTCTCCATCAATAAACCAGCTTCGTAAAGGGTTCCAATTATCCACAAACACCTGCCGACTCCTCAACATCATACCTTCCCCTGCTGCCTCGACTGCCCTGAGGTGGTTGTGTCTCTGAGTAAGTTGACCGTGTGGGGTGGGAGTATTGTTTATAATCTTGGGTGGGATTTGAGTTTGGCCAAAAATCTATCTTGCGGATCTGCTTTCTGTACCCCTCCCCTACTCTTGTGTGTCCACCAACTCCTCGCAGTCTGAGCACTTTCCACTGTCCAAGGGGAACAGGTCAGGGGTCCCCACTGTTGTTGCTTTAGCAAGAGAACTTCTATTAATGTGTTCAAGCCATCCACGCTGCTAAAGGGCATCCTCCGAGCTGGTGTGAAACAAAGAGCAGCCCTGTACGCTGATGAGCGCTTGTGCATTGCAAACCCTGTTCCATGTGTCGACAACATATAGATTACATAGATTTTACAGTGCAGAAGGGGGCCATTCGGCCCATCGAGCCTGCACCGGCTCTTGGAAAGAGCACCCTACCCAAGGTCAACACCTCCACCTATCCCCATAACTCAGTAACCCCACCCAACACGAAGGGCAATTTATCATGGCCAATCCACCTAACCTGCACATCTTTGGACTGTGGAAGGAAACCGGAGCACCCGGAGGAAACCCACACACACACACGGGGAGGACGTGCAGACTCCGTACAGACATTGACCCAAGCCGGAATCGAACCTGGGACCCTGGAGCTGTGAAGCGATTGTGCTATCCACAATGCTACCATGCTGCCCCAAACATACTGGACATTCTCAGCACCTTTTTGGCCTTTTCCGGCTATAAATGAACAAAGCAACTGTTTTCGAATTGGTTCCAATGCCAAGCAAAATCCCACCAGGTGCTTCGCCATTCTGTTTATCTGGTGCCGGCTTTTGCTGTCTAGGGATCAACGTTGTTCATTTGCTCCTGACCCATCAGATAATAAATTGCTTGAGCCTGGCTGTCATAGGTAATTGGCGCTGCTGGAACTGTTTACCCCCCCTTCCTAGCTGGTAGAATTCAGTCTATAAAAATTAACATTCTGACTTCTGGTTGCGGTGATGCGGAGCTAAGCCGCACGTTCGGCAGCTCCCGCTATCAAAGGACATTCGGGCCCGTTTTGGGGCCCCAAACGGCGCTGTTTCGACGATTCCCGGTGGGGGAATGTGCTTGGAGGGACATTCCCCGGAATTTATGGTGCGCACCCGGAGTGGGGCAAAGAAAAAGGCGGCGGCAGCTCCCCAGAAAAAGCGGGGGAAGGAGGACAAAATGGCGGCCGGCGGAGCACCCGAGGATTGGAGGCAGTGGGCGCAGGAGCAGCAAGCTGCTCTCCTGCGCTGTTTTGCGGAGCTGAAGGCTGAGTTGCTGGACTCCCTGCAGGCGACTACCAGCAAGCTGTTTTGAGACCCAGACAGCCCAGGGGGTAGCCATTCGGGAGTTGCAGCAGCGTGTAGAGAAAAGATCAACTTGGGTCCATTCACAAGTCTGATGGCAGTAGGGAAGAAGCTGTTCTTGAGTCGGTTGGTATGTGACCTCAAACTTTGGTATCTTTTTCCTGACAGAAGAAGGTGGATATATCTGAGGTGCGCGGGGTCCTTAATTATGCTGACTGCCTTTCCGAGGCAGCGGGAATTGTAGACAGTCAATGGATGGGAGGTTAGTTTGCGTGATGGACTGGACTACATTCACAACCTTGTAATTTCCTGCAGTCTTGGGCAGAGCAGGATCCATACTAAGCTCTGATACAACCAGAATAAATGCTTTCTATGGTGCATCTGTAGAAGTTGATGAGAGTCGTAGGTGACCTGCCAAACTCCCTTGGTCTTCTGAGAAAGTAGAGTTGTTGGTGGGCTTTCTTTTTATTTAACAGACAATTTTATTGAGGTATTTTTGGCATTGTAAACAGTAACAATATGCATTAGTGTGCAGATACCAATTACAAAAAACATAGTGCAAATAACAGTACCACTCTTGCAGATAGACCCGCCTATTCTTCCCCCCTACTCTACACTATTCTTACCCCACCCCCTCCTTGCTGACTATTAGTTCCCCCACGAAGAAGTCGATGAATGGTTGCCACCTCCGAGTGATCCTCGTAAGGCGAACTTGATTTTTTCCAAGCCGAGAAAGCTTGCCATGTCTGACAGCCATACTTCGGTCTTTGGGGGCTTTGAGTCCCTCTAGGCCAACAGTATCCGTCGCCGGGCTATCAGGGAAGCAAAGGCCACAACGTCGGCCTCTATCCCCTCCTGCACTCCCGGGTCTTCCGACACCCCAAAAATCGCCACCTCTGGTCTCATCGCCACCCTTGTTTTCAGTACTCGGGATATGACGTCCGCAAATCCCTGCCAGTATCCCCTGAGCTTTGGACACGCCCAGGACATGTGGACATGGTTCGCTGGTCCTCCCTCACATCTAGCACACTTGTCCTCCAGCCCCAAGAATTTGCTCATCCGGGCCACCGTCATGTGGGCCCGGTGAACCACCTTGAACTGAATCAGGCTGAGCCTGGCACATTTTGCGGTTCCATTTACCCTCCTCAGAGCGTCTGCCCATACGCCTCCCTCCAATTCCCCACCAAGCTCCTCCTCCCACTTGAGTTTCAGTTCCTGTGTCCTCTGCTCCCATAAGCTCCTTATAAATATCTGAGACTCTCTCCTCTCCTACCTCACCCCTGGAAATGACCCTGTCCTGGATCCCCCTTGGTGGAAGGCGTGGAAAGGACGGGACCTGTCTACGTACGAAATCCCGCACCTGCAAGTAACGAAAGTCATTCCCCCTCGCCAGCCCGAACTTCTCCTCCAGCGCCCTCATGTTCGCGAAACTCCCTTCCAGGAACAAGTCGCCCATCCTTCCCACCCCTGCCCTCCGCCACGCTCGAAACCCGTCATCCATCTTCCCCGGGACAAATCGGTGGTTGTCACATATTGGGGACCAGACCGACACTCCCACTTCCCCCGCATGCTTCCTCCATTGGCCCCAAATCTGCAAAGCCGCCACAACTATAGGGCTGGTGGAGTACCTGGCCAGCGGGAGCGGCAGGGGAGCCGTGACCAGGGCTGCCAAGCTGGTGCCCCTGCACGAAGCAGCCTCCACCCGCTCCCAAACCGACCCCGTCCCACAATCCATTTGCTTATCATGGCTGTGTTAGCCACCCAGTAGTAGATGCTGAGGTTCGGCAACGCCAGCCCCCCTCGCTATGGTTCCGTTCCAGCATCCCCCTCTTTACCCACGGGGACTTCCCCGCCCAAACAAATCCCAAGATGATTTTATTGACTCTTTTTTTAAAGAAGGACCGTGGAATGAAAATAGGGAGACACTGAAAAATAAACCGGAATCTCGGGAGGATCGTCATCTTCACTGTCTGTACTCTCCCCGCTAGTGACAGCGGGAGTGCATCCCACCTCCGAAACACGCTCCTCATTTGCTCCACCAGCCTGGACAAGTTCAACTTATGCATCTTACCCCAGTCGCACGCCACTTGTATCCCTAGATACCTAAAACTTTCCCCAACCAGCCTAAATGGTAGCTCCCTCAGCCTATTCCCCTGACCCCTCGCCTGCACCACAAACATCTCGCTTTTTGCCATGTTCAACTTGTAGCTCAAAAACCGGCCAAACTCCCCTAGGATTTCCATAATCCCGTCCATCCCTGCCGCTGGATCTGACACCTACAAAAGCAGGTCAACCGCGTAGAGCGAGACCTTGTGTTCTATCCCCCCGACCATTCCCTTCCATCCCCTTGCCGCTCTCCGAGCAATTGCCAGCTGTTCTATGGCCAACGCAAACAGCAGTGGAGAGAGGGGGCATCCCTGTCTTGTCCCGCGGTGTAGTCTAAAATACTCAGATGTCGTCCTGTTCGTCCTTACACTAGCCTCCGGGTCCTGATATAGCAGTTTAACCCAGTCCACAAAGCCTTCTCCAAACCCAAACCGTCCCAGCACCTCCCATAAATAGTCTCACTCCACCCGGTCAAAAGCCTTTTCGGCATCCATTGCCACCACTACCTCCACCTCTCTGCCCTCCGGGGGCATCATAATCACATTGAGTAGCCTTCTTAGATTGGCTACCAGCTCCCAGCCCTTAACTAACCCCGTTTGGTCCTCCGCAATCACGTCCGGTACGCAGTCTTCGATTCTGGATGCCAGCAACTTGGCCAGCAGTTTAGCGTCTACATTAATCAAGGAGATTGGCCTATAGGACCCACAGACCTCCGGATCCTTATCCCGTTTTAATATCAGCAAGATGGTGGCTTGCGACATCGTCGGGGGTAGCACCCCATTGACCCTCGCCTCATTAAACACCCTAACCAGCACCGGCCCCAGTATATCCGCAAACTTTTTGTAGAACTCCACTGGATACCCATCCGGCCCTGGGGCTTTACCTGACTGCATGGCCTTCAGGCCCCCCCATTACTTCAGCTCTAATCGGGGCCCCCAGCCCCCCTCCCATCCCCCTGCCCTTTGGGAAGGTCAGCCCATCTAAGAAGCGCCTCATCCCCTCCGGCCCCGTGGGGGGTTCCGAGGCATACAGCTTGCTGTAAAAGTCCCTGAATACCCTGTTCGCCGGGTCTACCACCCGGTTCCCTGCCGGGTCTCCCACCTTGTTCCCTGCCCCGTCCACTACCGTCCCTATCTCTCTGGCCGCCTCCCTCTTCCTAAGTTGCTGTGCAAGCATTCTGCTGGCTTTCTCCCCATACTCGTACACTGCGTCCCTGGCCTTTCTGAGCTGCTCTACGCCCTTCCCAGTGGCTAGCGCTCCCAGCTCCGCCTGCAGTCTCCGTCGTTCCCTAAGTAGCTCTGCCCTCGGGGAGTCCGCATATTCCCTATCTGTCCGTGTCATCTCCTGCACCTGTCTGTCCATCTCTACCCTATCCGTTCTGTCCCTATGGGCTCGGATTGCGATCAGTTCCCCTCTCACCACCGCCTTCAGCGCCTCCCAGAGCACCGCTGCTGAGACTTCCCCTGTATCGTTGACCTGCAGGTAGTCCTGCATGCATTTCCCCACTCTCTCACACACCCTCTCCTCAGCCAACAATCCCACCTCTAACCTCCATTGTGGGCGCTGATAACTTTCTTTGCAGACCAGCAGGTCGACCCAATGTGGAGCATTGTCCAAAATAGTGATCGCCGAGTATGAAATGAAAATCGCTTATTGTCACGAGTAGGCTTCAATGAAGTTACTGTGAAAAGCCCCTAGTCGCCACATTCCGGCGCCTGTCCGGGGAGGCTGGTACGGGAATCGAACCGTGTTGCTGGCCTGCTTGGTCTGCTTTAAAAGCCAGCGATTTAGCCTTGTGAGCTAAACCAGCCCCTGTATTCGGTATCCCTCACCCCCTCCAAAATGTCCCTACTCATAATAAAGAAGTCAATACGAGAATAAACCTTGTGAACATGTGAATAGAACGAGAACTCCTTCCCCGTCGGCTGGCTGACTCTCCAGGGGTCTACCCCCCGCATTTGTTCCATGAACCCTCTCCGTTCTCTTGCCATTGCCGGGACCCTGCCCGTTCTGGAGCACGACCGGTCGGGGTCGAGGACTGTATTAAAGTTCCCGCCCATAATCAACTTGTGCGAATCCAAGTCGGGGATTTTCCCCAGCAGCCTTTGATGAAATCTACATCATCCCAGTTTGGAGCGTAAACATTCACCCCCTCAAGCTTGCCCTGGACCATGAGAAATCTACCACCCCATCCGCAACTGTGCTGTCCGCCTCAAACTTAACCCGTTTGTTAATCATGATCGTGACCCCTCTGGTCTTAGCGTCAAGCCCCGAGTGGAAGACCTGGCTAACCCAGTGTGGTGGTATGATTAGCATAGCTGCCTGCCATTGGTGCAGAACACCGGCTTACCATTGGCCTTGGTCGATCATGTGCCTCTCGACCGATTGGTTGAGACCAGCCATGTGACGGCTCCCCGATTGGGTGAGAGGCTGAGTGGAGGCGGGGTATAAATATCCAGTACTCCCGGCAGTTGTCCATATACTGTAATCGACCGCAGGGCTAACATCTAGCTGATTAAAGCCATACTTTTGTACAGCAACTCTTCTCCCGTTCAATTGATGGTACATCACCCTGCCCTTCTGTAATCTAATCTGGTCCGCCACTTTCATAGAATTTATAGTGCAGAAGGAGGCTATTCGGCCCATCGAGCCTCTACCGGCTCTTGGAAAGAGCACCCTACCCAAGGTCAACGCCTCCATCCTATCCCAATAACCCAGAAACCCCACCCAACACTAAGGGCAATTTTGGTCTAAGGGCAATTTATTATGGCCAATCTACCTAACCTGCACATCTTCAGACTGTGGGAGGCATCCGGAGGAAACCCACGCGCACACTGGGAGGATGTGCAGACTCCGCACAGACAGTGACCCAAGCCGGAATCGAACCTGGGACTCTGGAGCTGTGAAGCAATTGTGCTATCCACAATACTACCGTGCTGCCCTTTCAAATGTGTCTCCTGCCTTCATCCGCCTTCAGAGCCCGTAAGTGCGCGAAAACACGTGTCCTCCTGACCGGCTCGTGTAATCCTCTAACATTCCAGGTGATCAGCCTGGTTGGAGGGCACCCTGCCCCCCCCACCCACCACCACCACGCCGGTCAGCCATCCCCCTTCTTGGGCCCACCCGCTGCCCATGTGCCGCGCCTCCCCAGTCCGCCTCCTGGTAGCCCCCCCCCCCCCCCCCCCCAAAGCAACAACCCCTTGTAACCTAACCCCTGCCATATACTGGCTTTATACACCCCCCACCTCGCTCCTGTTGACTTGCTCAAAGCAGCTAGCCTGGTGGCTCTCAACTCCGGCGCCACCATGTCTCTATTGTCCCACTGCTTTCCCCCCCCCCACCCCCGCCCATCAACACCACCTCCCCAGAACAGCCCTGTTCGAGCAATCGCTCTGGGACCGAAACAGAGAAAACAAACAAAGAACAAAGCAACATTCCCAGAAGAAAAAAAAGCAAAAAGAACCCGAACCGCCCCCCAGCACCCAACAACTTAAACTTTAACTATCACTTTGGCGAACTTTCAAACAGGCAAACACAAGAACACCCCCAATTTTAAGTAAAAGAGCATGCCGAACGACATCGCTAACACGAAGGGCAATCTGTGAACAACTGCAGACATCCCTTAGTACATTCTAACTTGAGTCCATGGGTCCTCAGTTCGGCACTGGTCCATGCCCCTTAGCGAAGTCCATCGCTTCCTCCGGGTCGTCAAAATAATGTTGCTGTTCCCGGTGTGTGACCCAAAGCCGCGCCGGGAAAAGTATCCCAAACTTGACCTTTTTAAACAGAATCTCTTTAATTTGTCTGTAGGCTGCCCTCCTTCTGGCCACCTCCTGGCTCAGATCCTGGTAGATGCGCAGGGCACTGTTGTTCCATGAGCAGCTCCTCGTGCTCTTAGCCCACTGTAGAACCCGCTCCTGGTCCACGAACCTATGGAACCTGACCACCATCACCCAGGCCCCCCCCCCCGTGGCTGCCTCGCCTGCACTCTGTGTGCCTTGTCCAGCTCCAACGGACGCGGGAAGAAACCATTCCCCACCAGCTTCTGCAGCATGTCCGCCACATATGCCGTGGCATCCACTCCCTCGGCCCCCTCCGGGAGCCCAATGATTCTCAGCTTCTGCTGGCGAGACCTGTTTTCCAGGTCCTCCAGCTTGTCCATCAGCCTTGATTCCTGCTCCTTCAACTTACTAATTTCCACGTCCGCTACCGTTTGGAAATCCGCCTGCTCTTCCACTGTCTTCTCCAGTGCCTGGACCTTCTTATACTGAGCATCCAGTCTCTGGTCAAGTCGCTCCACCGCTTTCTGGAGCGGTTCCAATTTATCCCGCTTCAGTGCTGCGAAGCTCTCTTTCATGACCTGCAGCATGTTGTCCAGTGCTGTCTGAACCGTCCTTTCCATGGTCCGTTCATCGGCCACCTTTCCTCCCACTTGAGCTTCCACACCACCTTTGTCCAGCCCCTTCTTCGCCCCCTTCTGCTCCCCAAGTCCATACAACTCTGTATGGATTCAGATCTAGAGTGCTATTGCTTTTCACTCCAGCGCTCAAAAGTTCAAAAAAGTCGGGGGAAAAGGTCTTAAAGTCAGACCAGAGCGAGAGCCACCAAATGTGCGACTTACTCCCTCATAGCCACCACCGGAAGTCGTTGGTGGGCTTTCTTAACTATAGTTTTGGCATGGGGGGGACCAGGACAGGTTGTTGGTGATCTGGGCACCTAAAAACTTTTGCCAGTTTCAGCGAGCTAATGGACAAATTTGACATGCCTAAATCTACTGTCTCGCTAATTTCAAGTCCATGGTTTAGTCTGCTCACAATTTCCATCCATTCCTCAACCACCCCAAGTACTTTGGAGAGGATTCTGTCTGTGCGCAAACCAATCTCAAGGTTGTAAGATCTCATGATGGCGCCTGGGCCCTCCCGTCTCCAGAAGGCTGAGCTTGGGCCCTGCCTCGCCAGCGACAGGTGGGTCAACTCCACGTCCTGTGCTCGGTTAAGCTTAATTCAATTTAAAGTTCTGCACAGAATTCACTTTACCAAGGCCAGAATTAGTGGGTTGTCTGCCGCTCACCCCTGTTGACCACACCCGTGTTCTTGACCAAAGCTGTTTGGCTTCTGGTCGGCATTTTCGACACTCCAATATTCTGGACATTTGACAGCAACATTCGGAATCTCATCTGCACTGACCGGTTTCACTAAGGTTGAGCAGGCACTCTCGCATTTGCTTCATTTAATAGCTCGCAGGTGGATTCCATTAACCTGAAAATTCCCCCAAGCCACCCAGTGCTCCACCCTGGTTGCAAGATTTGATGTCCTTTTTTTATTTCAACTTAAGTATGTCATGAGTGGTTCAACTTCTGTGTACATGACAACATTTTGGCTCAAAGGAATTGATTGTTGTTGGCTGTTAAGTTCACTGTTTCCCTTTTGTTTAATTTTGCGTTGCCTATTTTTGTGGGGGGGGGGGGGGGGGCAGCAGCTGAACATATATCTTTATCGCTTTTTTCCTTCCTCCCTTCCCTGCTTGAAAATCAAAAGATGTTTTTCAAAATAAAAAAGCAACCTGCTGACAAAGGTGTTTGGCAATCCAACCATCATCTTGCAGAGGCTGAAAGCCAGCTCTCGCTTATCCCTACCTCCCCATGGGACCATGACCCCACCACCGAATGTGAAGCCAGTGTTTCAAGGACTATTACTGATCTTGCTGCCTCTGAAAAGTTTCCCTCCAACTTCATAAGTCACTCAGTTCTGAATAACCCACTTCTACTGTAGCCACCGAAGTTGGCCATTCCCTCAATACAAAATGGAGGAACGCAGAGCTTGCAGGTTAAAATGGGCAATGTTTGCAGCACAAGCAGGCTGCACCAAGCCAATGTGCATTCTGTCTGCAAAGAGAGCAGACAGCACGGAAACGAACATTCCGCATACTAATGAGGCAATCTCCGGGATAGTTAACATAGCAATGGAACGATCCCAGGGACAATGGACACAAATAGAGAAGTGATTGCAACAGTGTATGGGAAACCAGACACCCCGGCACCAGCGGGGATCGAAAGCAAAGCACCTGAAGGCCCGCCCAGTAGCCGAGAGACAGCCTCAGTATTGGGGGGGATTCAAACAAATCGATTGGGAAGAGACCCAATCGATTCCCAGCAGGTAGAGAGACTGCCCAAAAGGGCGCGAAGCCCTAGGACCTATAAAAGACAGGTCCCACACTTAGTTCGTTCTTCTTAACCAGCCCTCCTCTCTGGACCATCATCTCGACCAGCTTTTGCCAAAGAAGACCTTGACCGAGAGAGAGGAGAGGTTTGGGACAGCAGGCGCCAGCAAGTAAGTGTCTCAACGATCGCTACCAGAGATAGACACTCCTGACCCCTTTTTAACCCGTACCAACCTGAAGTCTGCAGACCAGTGCAGAGCAAGAGGCCTTGTCCCCTGATCCAGCAGTTCCCTTTGAGATAAGTATTGGTTTAATTAGTGGTAGGAATAGTTTAATCATCTTAGCGTGTGCATGGGTAGTATTATAATTGTATTATAATAAGTTGTTTGAACTTACTAATTGGTGTATGGTTTTATTGCTTTGAACTTGACCTTGAAACTTGTGGCGGTATCTTAACGATACCTGGCGACTCCAGAGCTAAGTAACGAAACAGAGCCAAATTGAGTGTTAAGCACACTCGCCCAGAACGAGCAACACTACCTAGTTCCCAACAATCCATAACAGGACTGTCATTTTCTGCATGTGTCTGCCCCACTAAACTCAATTTCCTCTTCTGTTTCTATCTATGTTTGTGATTCTGGCACCTGTAGTTTCCTGGCTCTAATTGCCGCCTCTTCCCAATGATGTCCAATCTCGCAGTCCTTCCAATCCCACCATGCTGATCTGAACTCTACTCTCCTTGAAAGCAGGCCTGACAATCCATCCAATACCACACTCCGCCTGGCCCAACTTGTTCTCTCGTTGAACAACTTCTCCGTTAACTTGTCTCACTTCCTCCAAATAGTGTAGCTATGAATATCTGCATGAGCCGTAATTATGCCTTTTTTTGCGTGTGGAGTACGGATGACTCCCCACAACTACCTTGGCTTAATTTCCTCACTCTTTCTGTAAGGGCTCAACTCCATTCTCCCAGTTTCTCTGTCTTCATTACATCTGATGATAACTGCCTTCCACAATGGCGCTTCTGTAACGTTTTCCTTTTCCCCCCCCCCCTTAACCTTACTTTTTAGGACACTCCCCTGTCACTGTACTGCTACGGGCTCCCCAGGGCTGCACCTATCCGGTTCATGCTACAGATAAATGAGCACTCAGAACACACAGAACAGTACAGCACAGGCCCTTCGGCCCTCGATGTTGTGCCGAGCAATGAACACCCTACTCAAACTCACGTATCCACCCTATACCCGTAACCCAACAACCCCCCCCCCCCCCCCCCCCCCCCCCCCCCCTAACCTTACTTTTTAGGACACTACAGGCAATTTAGCATGGCCAATCCACCTAATTCGACGGAGATAAAACTCGACACGGGAGGCAGCTTTGATCCTCCATCAGATGTTCGCCAGCCTCCAGATACTGGCCGACTTGAGCTCGACTCCTTTCTTGGGCTGGTGAACTATATCCAAATGGCAGCGTCGCTCAACCAACTCTTAAAGAAAGGGCAGCGATGGAACTGGGGCCCCTTGCACGAGAAGGCCTTCCTGGAGGTCATGCGGCGCCTATCGTCAAAGGAGATACTGACACACTTTGAACCATTGAGGTGGTGGTGCGCCTCATGTGCGACGCCTTGCCTTACGGTGTCGGAGCGGTCCTGGTGCACCGGAGGCCTGACCACCCAGAAGGGCCAAGAGCCTTCGCTTCCCACACACTTGCCAATGCAGAGTGAAATTACGCGCAGGTTGAGATTGAAGGTTTGGCCATCGTATTTGTGGTGCGGAACTTCCATCAGTACATTAGGGGGTGCGTGTTCATGATTTAGACAGACTGCGTGCCCCTTCTGGGATTATTTCGAAGAGGACAGGATGATCCCGCCAATTGCATCCGGCCGGGTCCAGTGGTGAGCTTTGCTACTAGCCGCCTACGAGTATACCCTGGAGCACTGTCCGGGCACAAAAATACCACCTGCCGGCATGCTGAGCCGCCTGCCTCTCCACCAAACCGGCAGTGTCCGCAGAGGTAACCGCCGCTCTCCACTTCATGGACAGCTGGCCGATCACGGTGGCTCGTGTCAAGGAGGGGGGACCCAGACTGACCCACAGTTGTCACTGGTCCGGCACATGGTTCAATATGGAGCCCAGCGCTGCCGGGTGATCCGAGGGCCTACACCGTGAGGCTACTGGAGCTGAGCGTAGAAGATGACGTCCTTTTGTGGCGGCCGAGAGTCGTCACGCTCGAGCAGTGTCGCATGTCCTTGTTGAAGGACCTGCACAATGGGCATCCAGGAGTGGCCATGATGAAGATATTGGTCCGCAGCTACGTTTGGTGGCCCGAGATGGACACTGCGGCACTTGATGGGGGGAACAGAAAGCCTCACCGGCGGCCCCGATGCCGGGGAAACCACAGTCCGGCACCCACGTGGACTTTGTCGGCCTGTTCCAAGAGGGCCATGTTCTTTATCCTGATGGATGCCCATTCCAAATGCCTCTTGGTGCACTGGGTACAAACCATGACTACACTGACCATCTTAGATATGCTACGAATCATTTGTAGCTCACCAGCCAAAGACTTTGTATTATTCATGGCTGCGAATGGCATCCAGCCTGTGAGGACTGCCCTGTACCACCCGGCCTCCCTACGGATTTTCTGAGCGGGCAGTCCAGACTTTTTAAACGAGCCATGAAGAAGACCGCCAGACCTTGGGAGACCTGGCTGGATTGCTTTCTGCTCGGCTACTGTACTACACCGTATGTCACCACTGGCATTGCACGGGTGGAATTGCCCATGGGACGACAGCTCAGAACTCGACACAGCCTCGTATTCCCGGACGTTGGCGCGCGGATCCGCTAACGGCGGGATTGCTCCGAGGCAGACACGTCTGCGCTTGCAACTACGCACTTTCACGCTGGGCGCCATGGTCTGCGTACAGGACTGTGGCATGGTCCTACATGAAGGGAATAGATAGGATAGATGCGGGCAGGTTGTTTCCACTGGCGGGTGACAGCAGAACTAGGGGGCATAGCCTCAAAATAAGGGGAAGTAGATTTAGGACTGAGTTTAGGAGGAACTTCTTCACCCAAAGGGTTGTGAATCTATGGAATTCCTTGCCCAGTGAAGCAGTTGAGGCTCCTTCATTACATGTTTTTAAGGTAAAGATAGATAGTTTTTTGAAGAATAAAGGGATTAAGGGTTATGGTGTTCGGGCCGGAAAGTGGAGCTGAGTCCACAAAAGATCAGCCATGATCTAATTGAATGGCGGAGCAGGCTCGAGGGGCCAGATGGCCTACTCCTGCTCCTAGTTCTTATGTTCTTATGTACAATGCTGTCTAGTCGCAAGGGAATGAAGCCAATTTCCACCATGACCACATTTGCCGACTTGAGCAAGAATTGCTAGGGCTAAGTCGGGGTGCCCCAACCAAGGTCTGGGCACAATCCCCTTTGCAGCCTTGGAGAACCCCCGGGGCGCTGCTGTCCTATACCTTGGGAGTACGAACTCCCCAGGTGTTGGGGAGGGGAGGGTGGGTTGGCTGTGTAACATAACAGACCTGTTAGTATAATTAAGTTCATGGGAGCAAAGGGACAGTGGAAACCTGGGTACAAAATTGAGTTGAGGTTTGACAACAACTTGTACAGCACCTTGAGCATAATAAAGTGCCACAGCTCTTTGGAGGAGCGTTATAAAGCAAAGTGTGACATGGAGCCATGTAAGGAAATATTGGATCTGGTCAAAGAGATAGATTTTTGGGAGTTTCTTACAGGAGGAAAGTGACGTTGGGAGAGTATCTCCGAGTTTAAGGTCCTGGCAAATGAAGGCATTGCCACCAAAGGGCCGGTTTGGGTGTTGGCAAAAGAACGGGCTGGTTTACCACACTGGGCTAAATTGCTGACTTTTAAAGCAGACCAAAGCAGGCCAGCAGCACCGTTCAATTCCCGTACCAGCCTCCCTGAACAGGCACCGGAATGTGGCGACTAGGGGCTTTTCACAGTGACTTCATTGAAGCCTACTCGTGACAATAAGCGATTTTCATTCATTTCTTTTACGCAACGGGAATCTACAGGTGATGGAAGCAGATTCAAAAGTAACTTAAAAGTTATTTTGAAGTCAAATGAATACAGGTCTATGGGGAAAAGAGCAGGGGAGTGGTATTAAATAGATGGTATATTTGGCACTGGTACAACGGCCATATAATGGTCTTTATTTGCTACATTATTCTGATTCTGGGCAATTGTTTTGTCTGTCATTTCAGCTTCTTTCTGGCACAAAGCGTTACTTTGCTTCGACCAGTTGGTGGAGCTGCAGTTCTTCAGAATTCAAATTAAAATATTGGTTGGGTGAAAATGCTGGAACATGCAGGGTTGGGTGCACAGACTGCAGTGTCTCGAAGATAACTAAAGATGGTTAATAAATGCTGGTCTCATGAATGAGCATTACCCATGCCCTGTAAGTCTTGGAAGATCCGGAGTGAGAGATCGGTCCATCACTAAAGCAAATGTGCGTCTCACTAATTAGTGGAATTGAACTTTCCAAACGGGAAGTAGTAGTTCAGTCCCTTGAGCCTGTTCAACCATTTGTTTAGATCATGACTGATCTCTGTCTTAGCTCCATTTCCATAACTCCTGATACCATTGCCCTACAAAAGTCTCATCGATCTCTGTTTTGACAAATTTATTTGACGCCCCCCCCTCAACAGCTTTCTGGGAGAGTTCCAGATTTCCGTTATCGTTAGTGCGAAGAAGTGCTTCTTTGTATAACCCCTGCATGGTCTAGCTCTATTTTGTTGTCGGCATTTCCAAAGAGGAATAGTTTAGTTAGCCGCCCTGTCAATTTCTTTAATCGTCAGAAACATTTCAAGGAAGACCCCCGTTAATCTTCAAGGAAATATTAAAACCGTCTACGCAGCCTGAGGAAAATTTAGTAAAATGGGTCTACTTTCTCTGGCGTTTAGGATGGCACAAGGTGATTGCATAGTAATATATTAAATTCTTATACCGGGTGGATCCGGGGAGGCCATTTGGTGTGGCTGGAGGATCAAGAACAGGGGTCAAAAGTCCCAGGGTAAGGGTCCATAAATCCCTCCTGCCTTATAATAATAATAATCTTTATTGTCAGAAGTAGGCTTGCACTAACACTGCAATGGAGTTACTGTGCAAAGCCCCTAGTCGCCACATTCCGGCGCCTGTTCGGGCGCACGGCGAATTCAGATCGTCAAAATTACCTAGCAAGTATGTCTTTCGGGACTTGGGAGGGAACTGGAGCACCAGGAAGAAATCCACGCAGACACTGGGAGGACATGCTGACTCCGCACAGATAGTGACACAAGCCGGGAATTGAACCTGGGACCCTGGTGCTGTGAAGCAACAGTGCTATCCACTTTGCTACCATGCTGCCCTTTCTGATCTTCCCAAAATTTGTCCAAATGATACAACTTTGTAAATTAAAGATGGTCCTTTCCAAATAGAAGAGTGCAAAGAATTAAGATCTGAATATAGAATTGCCTGCCATGCATGTGAATGGCATCCAATAGTATACATTATCCCTGGTGCCCTTTGTATGGGTGTGGATAGTGAATGTTATTTCTAGCCTTTGCGTATCTGTAGAATCAGTCGCTCCCTTTCTGTTTCTCAGCTGGTGTTATTGATGAAGATTACAGAGGAAATGTTGGTGTGATTCTCTTTAACTTTGGCAAGGAACCATTTGAAGGTAAGGGACAAGTAACCGATGGCTTTTCTTTCACCTCACTACTGTTACCATACACTCACAGCAAATTTAACAAAGTGATTCACTCTAGGAATCTTCTCATTTGTTCCATTGTTATTAATATGAGCATATTAGCATTGGTCATCTTTCTTAAGGAAGGATGTAAACTCATTAGAAGCCGTTCAGAGAAGGCTTACTGACGTCTTACCAGAAATGGGTGGGATGAATTATGAGGAAAGATGGGACGGCTAGGCTTGTATCCGTTGGAGTTTAGAAGGGTTAAGAGGAGACCTGATTGAAACATTTAAGGACCTTGGGAGATCTTGATAGGGTGGATGTGGAGAGGGATGTTTCCTCTTGTAGGAGAATGAAGAACTAGGGATCACTTGAAAAATAAGTATTGCTCATTAAAGACCGAGATGAGGAAAAATTCTGTGAGGTTCGTGAGTCTTTGGAACTCCTTCTTCAAAAGACTGGAATGTTTCCAAGGCAGTTCTTGGTAAGCAAGAGAGTGAAAGGGTTATTGAGGCTGGCA
Organism: Scyliorhinus canicula; assembly: GCF_902713615.1. Lineage (NCBI taxonomy): Eukaryota > Metazoa > Chordata > Chondrichthyes > Carcharhiniformes > Scyliorhinidae > Scyliorhinus > Scyliorhinus canicula. Next base: position 19,282,124 of record NC_052169.1, on the reverse strand, counting down.
GGAGGTTGCAGTCAGATCTTAACTGAATGGTGATGCAGGCTCGAAGGTTCAAGTGGTCTACTCTTCCTAACTCGTGTTCGTGTTAAAGTGCAAATTGAGGGTAAAGCATTTACGCTGTGGCCACTAAGTGGGAAGTTTCATTCTGACATGCTTTTAATAATTGCGTGAAATGTTCTACTCTGGCTATTTGGTAAGGCACGAATGGAGAAAACATTTTCAACAAATTCTTAAAAATGTTATTGGACATTTATCCTCCCATTTTTGTACTTTGTCTAGTCACATCAAGTGCTTTTATTGCAGAGAAAATTGCCAATCTGTTAGTCCTGCCAAAATATGTAACCGACACAATACAACGTCAATCGTTCTGAACGCCGTAATCATCTTTAATTATTAGTAGCTTATGTTAACATACCTTGACCATGATGGACAAAATTCCAGTTGTCAAGATCCACACAATGTGGCCAAACAAATAGTGAATCAGCTTCAGGCATTTATTTGGATAACTGCCGGGCTATTGTACACAATTTCCACCTGTTTTTAAAAAAAAATATATGATTAGTTCCAGAAGGCCTGGTTGAATTAATTTTGGCATGCTTGGGATTAAATTGGAGATGTTTTCATTAACTGGCCACCAAACATTTCGGTTATAGGGCGTGGGAAGGAGTGGGGTGGAATAGCTCTTAGCATGCCTGTGTTTAGGCCTTGGGTGAGAATTCAACTGGGCGAGGCTCCACAGCTGAGTTGTTTGCTGGATTTGAATGTCTCGCTGACGCATGACGAATGACCACTTGGTACCAAAGGGCTGTTGGCATCTGAAGCAGTGTTATACGAGTCAGCACGTTGTAACAGCAGACATTGTAACAATGTCTTACTAAATGATGCTTGGAGCAATTTATCCAATTGCATTGATAATCACCAGAAACTAGACAGATTTTCATTTAGTAGCTTAAGACATCATGCTTAAGACATCAATTCCTCCCCCTCTTTTGCTGTGAAGTATCAGTAGTGGAATTCATTTTCATTGGTGTGTCAGAAGTTTGGCATTAAATAGTGTGTTTTAACCTAAAGGAAAATATGCAGTACATACTTTTGTAGGTGGAAATAATTTTCTAATTGCACTGCTGCTCTTGAATGTGAAAGAACTTCTGAAGAGGTAGGTCACAATTTTTGAACTTCTTTGTGGAAAAACCTCCAGGTTTCAATGCATAAAGAATGTCATTGGCAGTCAGTTTTCTAATAAACTGGAATAGCTTTGAAGTTGGTTTGCTCGCTCCGTGTGGTATGCATTCATTTTTAATCTACGGTTGGAAACATTGCAAGACATCACAATGGTTGGATAGACTTAAACTAATTAATATAATGTACTAAGTGGAAGGGAATAAATGGAGAGCCAAATGGTCAGGACTATTTGTGCTGAGCGATTTTTGGGAGAAAACAAAACAATGATTTATTTTCTTTCAAATTTATATTTTGATAGTTAAAAAGGGTGATCGAATAGCGCAACTGATCTGTGAACGTATCTGCTACCCAGAACTTGAGGAGTTGAAGGTGAGTAAATGTATTATCAAGCAAACATTCCCTTGTTGTGGTTCTATTTTTCCTCCTCTTTGACTGTTTTACCCTCTTGTCTTTCTGCAGACCCTGGATGAAACTGAACGAGGTGCAGGTGGTTTTGGCTCCACTGGTACAAACTGAACAGGTTGTTCTGCCAAACCATGTCAAACATTGCTTAATTCTCTTGAGATGTTACAAGCTGTGGATTCTTCATGAAACAGCAACTTGCCTCGTCTATGGTGCGTTTGTTTCTACTTAGTGGGGAAAACACAATCTATCCACATATAAAACTGCTTCCTTGGGGTGCTTATGAAGTAGTGATCTCAATATTGACTTGAGTTAGTTATTCCCTTGTTCCAGTTAAGAATCCTGGCAATAGGTCAACTGTTAGAATCATCAGGTGTATTTCATTGTTTTCTTTTCTAATAAAAATAAAGCTTTTTTTTTTACATTATGGAAGCATGTTGTAAATAGGACGTATTTGTATTTATTCAGGGATGAGGGGGAGAATTTAATGTGAATTTATGCTCAGCAATTTTCCACCAGTCAACAATTTTAATCCTTTGCTTGATCTTTTAGAGAATTTAGAAAATTCCTGCCTTTTATTTGAATTTTTTAAAAAAATCATTTATAGGATGTGGACGCTGCTGGTTAAGACAGTATTTGTAGCCCATCTCTAGTAGCCCTTCAGAAAATGGTGAGTTGCCGTCTTGAACCACTGCAGTCCTGAGGTGTAGGTATACCCACAGTGCTGTTAGGGAAGGAGTTCCAAGATTTTGACCCAGCGACAGTGAAGGAATGGCGATATATTTCCAAGTCAGGGTGGTGAGTGACTTGGAGGGGAACCTTCAGTTGGTGGGGTTCCCAGGTATCTGCTGCCCTTGTCCTTCTGGGTGGTAGATGGTTGTGGGTTTCGAAGGTGCTGCCTAAGGAACCTTGGTCAGTTACTGCAGTGCATCTTGTAGATGGTACACACGGCTGCCACTGTTCGTCGGTGGTGCAGGGATTGAATGTTTGTGGAAGAGGTAGCAATCCAGCAGGCTGCTTTGTCCTGGATGCTGTTGAGCTTCTTGAGTGTTGTTGGAGCTGCACTCAACCAGGCAACCATTATACCTGACTTGTGCCTTGTAGATGGTGGGCAGGCTTTGGGGGAGTCAGCAGGTGAGTTGCTCTCTGCAGGATTCCTAGCCTTTGACCGGCTCTGGTAGCCAAAGTATTAATATGGTTAGTCCAGTTCAGTTTCTGATGAATGGTAAACCCCGAGGATGTTGATTGTGGGAGATTCAGCACTGGTAATTCATTGAATGTCAAGGAATGGTGGTTAGATCCTCTCTTGTAGGAGATGGTCATTGCCTGACACTTGTGTGTCATGAATGTAACTTGTCAGCCCAAGCCTGGATATTGTCCAGGTCTTGCTACATTTGGACATGAATCCCGGACTGCTATAGTATCTGAGGAGTCGCGAATGGTGCTGGACATTGTGCAGCCCCCCTCCTCCTCCTCCTGACCTTGTGATGGAAGGAAGGTCATTGATGAAGCAGTTGAAGATGGTTATGATCATAGTGGACAGGCTGTTTCCTCTAAATTTGAGACAGTTTAGACACATAGTTCTACACACTTTCTATCTTCCAGTTGGGTTGTCTCCCTGATTTTGAGAGAAAATCAAAAATTGTCGATCATCAATTCCAAGGGTAGGTTCTTGCATTTATTCCTTTGTTGAGCTGCTTCTGCTATCCAGTAACACGTCAGGTTTCCCCTTTACGGGCGGCACGATCGCAGTGCTTAGCACTGTTGCTTCACAGCGCCAGGGAATTCTCTTTACGCTAACAGTTTGTGAAATATGTCGCTGTCATTTACTTTAGAAGGTACGGCATTATTCATGATTCCCGTCTTGGGTCACTGTGCGGCATCTGTACTTTCTCCCCGTGTCTGCGTGGGTTTCCTCCGGGTGTTCCGGTTTCCTCCCACAAGTGCAGAAAGACGTGCTGTTAGGTGAATTGGTCATTGTGAATTCTCCCTCCGTGTACCCGAACAGGCGCCGGAATGTGGTGATGAGGGGATTTTCGCAGTAACTTCATTTGCAGTGTTAATGTAAGTCTATTTGTGACGCTAAAGATTATTTCCTCGTTTTGTAACACAATAATCCCCCCCCCCGCCCCACCCACCAATCTGGCTTGTTCCAGTTCATCTCGGATAGCTGCGGCTGGCCATGTGATAATCTGGAGGTGGTAGTGGGTAGTGACTGAGGTCTACACCTATGCTCTCTGAACCTAAATCAGAGCTGTTCACATTCTGTTGTTATTTTCAGCGATACTGCTTTCTGGCATTCTCTTTACGCTAACAGTTTGTGAAATATGTCGCTGTCATTTACTTTAGAAGGTACGGCATTATTCAAAAATTGCTGCAGTTTACCATATCTTCATAACTTAGTAATGGGGAGTATGGAAACTGCAAATAGTTAGGTTTTTATGCATCACCTAAGATGTATGAGTGGGAACTTAAGTTTTCTCCAAGGAGTGTTTTTCCCCCTGGGTCTCGACCTGTAAACACCTATTTTTAAAAAAAACTTTCAAATTTTACATATAGCCCGCACATAAATAATTCAATTCTGCTTGTACACGCGACAGCCAGATGTGGAAGGTAACAAACTATTTTCAAATGTGTGCCTGAACTTTGTTTCCTCATCAATTGCCAAGCAGTAAAGGACTCTGACCCTGTTCATCTCTCCCATGGGGTAGCACTGGTGGAGGAGGGAGGTGCACCAACAATTTCTGAATAATGGGAGCAAAGGCAGCAGGAGTTGGTGCCCGTGTATTGTCTTTTTAAGCAAGGACCTAGGTGTTTTTATGTGCCTTTACAGGAGTAATTGTTTGAAGTGGGGTTTCAAAGACCGATGACTGGCAAGATCCTATGTCCCAAAATTTGCAGCTTCTGAGGCTGTCAATGAATGCAAGTTGTCTTTTGTGCCTCCAATGTCCGCCAGCTGCTTACTTTTTCACTTGTAATTTGTGAGCTTCTCCTCCTTTGCTGACACCTTCATTGTCCAGAGGACTACAGTGGGTTGTATCTTAGCTCAGCAATTTGATTTCTCCCCCCCCCCCCCCTTTTCTGGGGACAATACATCTAATCTGCAGTGCGTGGCCTATTATACCAATCAAAGAGAGCTCTTATAGCTGTGAATTCATGGAGTGTTCAATAGTGATGCTGCCTGGTGAACTCCTTGCTTTTGCTATGTCGCCAGCATCCGTATTGAAATTTTTTCTGTAAGTGTCAGTTCGTTGTCTGCAATAACTGCAGCCCACAGTGTTTCTACCCATTCATGCACCTCACCTGCAACGCTAATTCTTTGGATCAGTTTATATTTAAGAGTGATGAAGTTTGTAGTAAGGGTATTTGCAATAATAGGCCATACTGTGCTTGTTTGAACTTCGCGTCTTACAGATTTTGCTCGTTTTGCTGTTCCAAAATAATCTAAGACTTTATCCATCAGTCTTCTACTGGGGTTTGAGCTCAAGCACTGTATAATTACGTTTCCTAACCACTTTCAACTTTCTTTGCCAAATATACTGAAGCGTGCCAAATTTTACCACTTACCAGACAGGAATTACATTAGACAGTGTAACGCTGAACTGATTATTTGCTCTGCTATTGGATGTCTGAGTATGTCTAGCGGCAGAATTACGTATTGTAGTTGGCAGGAAACTGTCTAAACCCCATCAAAAGTCACTTTCCTTCTCCCCCCTTCAAGTTTTACTAGCAAGTTTGCATTTTTTATTATCCCTACAGGTTCAGCAGTTTTTCTTTTATTGCACAAGGTTTGCGATGTAGTCGGTTTCTATTCAGAGTTCTTGACCTTTTGAGACTTGATGCTTCTACTTTAATAACTACCTCCCGTTCCTTCCTGAGATACACTCTGTTCTTTACTAAAACTGGCCAAAAATCAGTGCTGCAGTGCAAATGAAGATGCCTGTGTTCAAGTCAGTCTACACTCTAGAGATTCAGACAAAATGGAACAATTAAATAAAACATTTTACCTTTTTAAGGGTGCTTTTTTTTGTTCTGCCACTTTTCTCAACATGAGTTTCTTGAATGGCCTCTCTCCAGCAATGATATCAGCAATGGCAAAGTGTACAGCAGCATCCTCCTGACTGTACCATGTCCAAGGAGACAACTGAATGGTTGAGATTAAAAATTTAGAAGAGCAAGAATTAATTTTATTCGGTGCCAGTGAACACATGTATGCTTTGGGCTGCTCTAATTGATTACTTATAAAGTTATTTCACAAGTATAATTTGGACTTAAAAATAATTCACAGAACAAAAATGGACATGGCAGAAAGCTTGGCACTAGATTTAATCTTCCAAAATGTCAAACTGCGGCAATGGACGTTTAGGTGTAAAAGGAAGACTTTTACTGATGTAAGTATGCATGAAAGAACACCGCTTCAGAGCTACAGCTTCTTTCTACAAAAGGTACCAGTTCTATTATTGATCACTTTAGCTCTTAACTCCATTTTCTCTCTTTTAGCAGCGTTTTGCCTACTTAACCCAAGTCACTACTCTTCAAAAGTAATTGGCTGCAAGGTGCTTTAGGATTTTCTGACCGTGGCTGATGATGTGATGACTGGAAGTCCTTTCTGTATAATTTAATGCTAGCGCACCATGTGTGAACCGTGTGCTTTTTCTGTTGTAATTTATTTGCAAGTCTGGTATGAAAGATTCCCCATAAATTCATGTTGGCATGGTGACCGTAAAGTAGCTCAGCTCATCCAAAACTTTGCTGCTAATATCCACCTCTCATCAAATACAGTTCATCCATCATACCTGTGTTCGCTCACCTACATTACCACTTAGTCTGGGAACGCCCTGATTTTAAAAGCTTTTGTTTTCAACTCTAGCCTCCGCCCTCTCTATCTCTTAACCTCCACCTTAAGCCATCTGCAATCTCGGCGCTGCTTTAATTTGAGCTGTTCAGCATTCCTGATTTTAATTGCTCCACCATAGGTGGTGGTGTCTACAGCTACCTAGGTCCTAAGCTCTGACATACTCTTCCTAAACCTAAACCTCTAAGTGTGTCTACCTCTTGAATACTCCTTTAGAAACTTAAACTGACCAAGCTTTTACTCCTTGTCCTGGCGTTTCCTTATTTGGATCTGCTAATCTTTTTATTTGCTAACACTCTGGTGACACTAATCGAACAGAACAAAGAGAAGTACAGCACAGGAACAGGCCCTTCAGCCCTCCAAGCCTGTGCCGACCATGCTGTCCGTCTAAACTAAAATCTTCTACACTTCCTGGGTCCGTATCATTCTATTCCCATCCTATTATGTATTTGTCAAGATGCCCCTTAAATGTCACTATCGTCCCTGCTTCCACCACCACCTCCGGCAGCAAGTTCCAGGCACCCACTACCCTCTGTGTAAAAAAAAACAAACAAACAAAAAAAAACTTGCCTCGTACATCTCCTCTAAACCTTGACCCTCGCACCTTAAACCTATGCCCCCTAGTAATTGACCCCTCTATCCTGCGAAAAAGCCTCTGACTATCCACTCTGTCTATGCCCCTCATAATTTTGTAGACCTCTATCAGGTCGCCCCTCCCCCTCCGTCATTCCAGTGAGAACAAACAGAATTTATTCAACCACTTAAACGACTTAATTATTTTCAGTGTTCCAGGTAATTAGTGGGAAATTTGGCATTGGATAACAAACTGGCTAACCAATCGAAGTCAGTGAGTGGTGGTGGATGGCAAATATTCAGTCTGGAGCCCAGTTACCAGTGGCGTACCACAGGGATCAGTTCTGGGTCCTCTGCTGTTTGTGATTTTCATTAATGACTTGGATGAGGGAGTTGAAGGGTGGGTCAGTAAATTTGCAGATGATCCGAAGATTGGTGGAGTTGTGGATAGTGAGGAGGGCTGCTGTCGGCTACAAAGAGATATAGATAGGATGCAGAGCTGGGCTGAGAAGTGGCAGATGGAGTTTAAGCCTGACAAGTGTGAGGTTGTCCATTTTGGAAGGACAAATATGAATGCGGAATACAGGGTTAACGGTACGGTTCTTAGCAATGTGGTGGAGGAGAGAGATCTTGGGGTCTATGTTCATAGATCTTTGAAAGTTGCCACTCGAGTGGATAGAGCTGTGAAGAAGGCCTATGGTGTGCTAGGGTTCGTTAGCAGAGGGATTGAATTTAAGAGCCGTGAGATGATGATGCAGCTGTACAAAACCTTGGTACGGCCACATTTGGAGTACTGTGTGCAGTTCTGGTCACCTCATTTTAGGAAGGATGTGGAAGCTTTGGAAAAGGTGCAAAGGAGATTTACCAGGATGTTGCCTGGAATGGAGTAGGTCTTACGAGGAAAGGTTGAGGGTGCTAGGCCTTTTCTCATTAGAGTGGAGAAGGATGAGGGGCGACTTGATAGAGGTTTATAAGATGATCAGGGGAGTAGAACAGTCAGAGACTTTTTCCCCGGGTGGACAAACCATTACAAGGGGACATAAATTTAAGGTGAATGGTGGAAGATATAGGGGGGATGTCAGAGGTAGGTTCTTTACCCAGAGAGTAGTGGGGGCATGGAATGCACTGCCTGTGGAAGTAGTTGAGTCGGAAACATTAGGGACCTTCAAGCAGTTATTGGATAGGTACATGGATTATGGTAGAATAATGGAGTGTACATTAATTTGTTCTTAAGGACAACACGGTAGCATTGTGGATAGCACAATTGCTTCACAGCTCCAGGGTCCCAGGTTCGATTCCGGCTTGGGTCACTGTCTGTGCGGAGTCTGCACATCCTCCCAATGTGTGCGTGGGTTTCCCCCGGGTGCTCCGGTTTCCTCCCACAGTCCAAAGATGTGCAGGCTAGGTGGATTGGCCATGATAAATTGCCCTTAGTGACCAAAATTGCCCTTAGTGTTGGGTGGGGTTACTGGGTTATGGGGATAGGGTGTTGACTTCGGGTAGGGCGGTCTTTCCAAGAGCTGGTGCAGACTCGATGGGCTGAGTGGCCTCCTTCTGCACTGTAAATTCTCTGATAATCTATGATTAATCTAGGACAAAGTTTCGGCACAACATCGTGGGCCTGTTCTGTGCTGTATTTTTCTATGTTCTAATCTTTAATGTCATCTTTACCCCCTTCCCAGAAAGAGAGACTTGGCCCAGGCATTATGGACATGAAGCATTTCCGTTGTATAATTTTTGCGATGTGTTAACTCGTGTGAAGTGTTACTCATGTGTGAAGTGTATCATAGAATCACAGAATTTACAGACAGAAGGAGGCCATTCAGCCCGTTGAGTCTGCTCCGGTCCTTGGAAAGAGCAGCCCACCCAAGCACCCGGAGGAAACCCAAGATTTTAAATATTTATAATAAAACATTGACAAAGTCAGGCAGCATTTGCAGAGGGGAAGACAGCATGTCAGATAAATACAGTGGTATGCAGCCCATCAGGGTTCTGGGTGTGGCCTGTGGAACTATCTGTCGAGTTGCCCCTATGCAGAGTTGTCAGATTCTACTGTTTTCTGTGCGCATAAAATTTTTTCCCATCCTGCATTATTAAAATGAGATGGATGCAAAGGCAGGAAGTGTGTGCTGATTGCACTCACTGCCCAACCAAAGTGTTGCTGCGGTTCAGTTGGTGCATCCTGCAAATGCTTAAGTACGCAAGTGCAGTTGGTAGACTTGCCCTATTCTGGGAAGTCATCTAGGTTATGACATTGGTGGTCTTGGGAGGTTGTGCATTTTTGTTACTTTTGTACTTTTAAGATAAGCGTAAATATTAGTTTGTTTTTACCATTTGAAGTTGATATTTCTATGAATATGAACAATTAAGCATTTCTATAATGCAGTATGAATATTCGGCACATTAAATGTATTTGATCTTATTCATGGGGGGTGTGGTTAGTAAAGAAGCCCGATTTCAATTCTCTGGGGCCTACAGTGATGAAGAGGCCCACTCGTGTGGCCCACTCACCAGCCTAGCTTGCTCATCACTGGATTAATGACCTTGCAATAAGTGCTTCACAATCTTGGGAATCGGTGTCTGAAAACCTTGAGCAACAAATTGAAGATTGAGAAAAAGGCATCTTAAAATCAAATGGATTCCTGCAATTTATAAAACTTTTGAGATTTTCCTCCAAACCCATGTTATTAAGAGCGCTGGCAAAGTTACTTCAGCATAGATTTCCCAATTGGGCTTTAAATGAGCGATTCTTTATTAGCATCTGCCTGATTTTTTGTGTGGTTAGCTTCATTTACATAATGTGGGCAAGTTCCCAGACTGTTCAGCTTGGCAAAGAGCTTGCAGGGTGTGGGGTTGTTTACAGGGAGTGATGGATTAAATTAAAGGTTTGCAGATGCTTTAAAGTAGTCCCCTATGGCAACAAATGCATTGGTAGTTTTTTATTACAAAGATTTCTAATTTTTTAACATACAGCTTGCAAGTCAGTTTGGCTAATGACTGGTGCAATAAATATGGAGGCAGGGAACCATGTCTGGCCAAGTAATGAGGTTGTGCAGGACTGAAGCCTTGCGTTTGAAGGGTGTGGAAATGGTATCGCACTGAGTTGATGGTGAGATCGCTGGTCCAGCCTGCTGATCTAGACATTCCCTCTTCACCCACTATTTCCATCAGAAACCTTTTTGAAGCCTGTCTGGAAGAAGGATGTTAAGGGATTTGGGCTCTGGAGCCTGCTCCACCATTAAGTAAGCTAATGACTGATCTGATTGTGGCCTTGGCTTCATGTTCCTCCCTGCCTCCCATAATTCTCAGCTATCCTAGATCAAGAATCTGTCTCAGTCAGCCTGGTGTGTATTCAATGACACAGCCTCCACTGCTCTCTAAGGAAGAGAATTTCAAACACTAAGAGCCCTGTTTAAATCTGTTAATGACTGAATGGGCCAGAAGGCTCACTCGTTCAGCATACACGTGAACATAGTGTCATTGTGCTGTTGAACCATTCTGCTGAAGTTCTTTGTGCAGCCAAATTTCTCCGTTAACCTTCCGAAGTACGGCATGAGAATCTATGTCTTGGTCAGGTCGACAAATCTGGTGTGGAGGTCTATGCTCTGTTGGCATTTTCCTGAAGCTGTCTTGCATGCACTATGGACAGGATTCTCCGTTTCAGAAACTTGTGTTGATGTTGGGACTGAATCGGTGTACTTCCACGACGACTAAATTGGCACTGGCCCCAGAGCAATTCATGAGCCGTTAGTGGGCTAGCACTGGTGCCAATTGGCACTTGAGCGGTTCCACTGAAAAATGGTGTCCAATTCGCATGGTTGGGATTGACACTCGGGAGGCTGACCTGGCTGCAGCTGCATATTAACACTCCTCCCTCTCTCTCCTCTCTCTCTCTCTCTCTCTCTCCCCTCTCTCCCTCTCTCTCTCTCTCTCTCTCTCCCCTCTCTCTCTCTCTCTCTCTCTCTCTCTCTCTCTCTCCTCTCTCTCTCCCCTCTCTTCTCTCTCTCCTCTCTTCTCTCTCTCCTCTCTTCTCTCTCTTCTCTCTCTCTCTCTCTCTCTCTCTCTCCCTCTCTCTCACATCTTCCCCCCCACACACACATTCCAGCCAAAAAGATGGCAGTATGGAGAGCGGCACTCCAGTTTACGAATGCAGAGCTGGAGACCTTGCTGGACACGGTGGAGGAGAGACGGGCCACCATCTTCCCCGGGGTGGGGAGGAAGCTGTCTCCGTACATTGGGCCCGTGTGGGGGTGGCAGAGGCGAGGCCGTGAGCGCCGCTGGCCGGACAGCAGTGCAGGAAGAAGCTGTACGACCGCACGCTGGCCAGGGTGACTAGGCAGCACGATGCCCCTGGCACCAACCCCAGTCCCCCACACACACCAGAACCTGCCCCTCCCCCAACCTGGAGGGTCACTGTTGAACCCCACCTTGTGCGCTCCCCACCCTGCACCACGCCAGCACCATACCGGCCCATAGCTGGGTGCCCTGGCCTGGGCGTCCGACCAACTAATACTGTGCGCTGCTTCCCCACCCCAGGGAGAAGGCGGCACAGGGAGCGGGAGAAAACCGGAGGGGGGACCGCTGGCCTCGCAGCAGAGCGACCGGATTGGACAGTCGGTGGGCTTGGAGAGATGGCAGCTGCCTAGGTGAAGGTCAGCATTGGGCAACCAAAAAAAACCCGCTGCGTTGTAGCTTCCCACGGCACCACCATCCCAACTCGCGGTCTAATCGTACATCATGTCTTCCAGGATCCGCTGGCGACAAGGCAGGTCCTTCTGGCGGCCACCGTCTCCAACCACAAGTGGATACCTGCAACGAGGAGGACACGGACGTTGAAGAGAGCCCCCAAACACCAGCCTAAGACACCCCAGTCCAGGGACAACACTGACTTCCCGTCACAGATGTCTCCCACCGCCCTCCACCATCTCAGAGAAACCTTGGTTGGGCGCTTTAGCGAGGACCCTCCTGGGCACTGTCTGGTGCGCGCCACGTGTGCTGCTGTACCTCAGATGGAGATGGAAACAGGAACCCCGAGGAATGGTCGGGACTAGCCCCCGAGGGACTAGCTGCCGTCTCGACGGGTCTCGGGCTTGAAAAGGGCAGTCCCATTGACAAGAGATGCAGTCTCGGAGCCAGGGACTAAATGGGTTGTCAGCAACCATCCAGCACCTGCAGGTGGTGTGCTGACAATGCGTACCACCCAGGCCAATGCTTGGCCCGGGGGGGGGGAAGGAAGGAAATGGGATGTGCGTGCAGTCGGCCAGGCCCCCTAGTCGGTGAACCTGGAGGCGATTAGTGTCCCGTGCGCATTGGCCCAGGCGCGCACGTGCGGTTTCTTGAACCTGCCCATGCCCTGGCCTTCTCGTCGGGACGAAGCCTGGTGTTCTTCCTCTGTCACGTCGCCCATCTGCGTGACGTTGTAGAGGATGTAGCAGGCCTCCACAATGTGGGAGACTCTGCTAGTGCTATAGTGGCGGGCCCCTGTAGAGTGGTCCAGGCACTCGAACTGCATCCTCAGGATGCTGAACCAGCGCTTGGTTCTCCGTGTCGGTCTGTGATAGGCAGCTCCAGGCATGACCTCAGCGGATAACCCCTGTTGCCCAGGGGCCAACCCCACACCCAGGGTTTTACCTCTAAGGTGTCCGGAACCATTGAGTGTGCCAGGGTGAATGCATTGTACATATTGCCTGGATATCGGGCGCAGTCATGCATGATGTGCAGCTCATTGTCACACCCAACTGCACATTCATTGAGCGGAACACTTCGGTTTGTGAAGACTGGCCCGTCATAGGCCGGTGCTCGTAGTGCGACATACATCCCAACGTTCACCCCCTTGGCCTGGGGCATCCTGGCAATGGCGGAAAATCCTGCTATCCGGGCATCCTGGTGGGTGTGGTCCATATTAAACTTGTATTGTGCCGAGCAGGCATATAGGGCATCTGTGCCAGCAACGATGCACATGTGCATCGAGGTCTGCCAGATCCAAGTCCGGTCCCCACTCGGCACCTGGAAGGACCCCGTGGTGTAAATGCTCGGGGCGATCGTCACCTTTTCAGCTACCATGAGCGGGTGTCATCCTCCATACCACTGCAGTTCCAGGTGCACCATGATCCAGCAAATATGCCGTACGGTTCCTCTGCTCAGCCGGAGTCTTTGGCATGCCCAGCCCGTCGGGTCCTCGAATGACGGGCACTGCCGATACACACGAGATGTGATGCGCGCTTTTTTCCCCACTCGGCCTGCTGGGAGGCCGGCTCTCCCATCTTCATTGGTTGGCTCCTGTTCCTCTGGGACAGGCTCGGCCACTGCAGGGTCCTCCTCGCGCAGCCTCCATGCATCCCCCACGGCTGCGGCAGTCAGTTTGAAGGCCTCCATTCCTGGTTGGATTCCAAAGTCCATTGTAGGGGGTGAAAGGGAGACATGCTAGCATGGTGTGTACTTTAATCGAAACACAGATTAACCACATTAAAATGAAGGAAAAAACCTTTACAATTATCAGTTTAACAGTTCGTAAATAAAAGGAAAAATTTTAACTTGCAATCTACACCGACACTAATTCCAATTAAGCAATCCAAAATAGTTCAGATGCCACTTATAAATAAAGTTAACAAAACCGGGTTTTTTGCTTATCTTTTTGGATAGCGACCCCTTCGAGGACAGATCCTGTTCTGCTCCACCTTTTTTGGCGAAACTGCTGTTCCAACTTCAAATCCGACAACAGATTGCAAAACGACAGACAGACCTGACTTCTCCCATTAATTACATCATCTGTATCCTCTTGAGTTTCATGACCTGCTGTAACTAGGACTAAATATAATTCTCAAATTATCTACACTCCAGGGAACTATCCAAAATGTAAACAACATTCTATTAGCCCTTTATCTGTAACCAAGTAAGTGATTGGAATAAATGATTACCTCACCTTTACAACTCTTTAATTACAATCTTAGTAGACGTACTGCCTGTATGTATTTTAAATCAGGGGTTTTAATAATATTACTGCCACAGATATATAATATATATCAATTTCTTACATTCACGCTATTCTTGGGATGTTGTTTCTGACTTCTGCTACGAAGACAGATACAAAATACTTATTCCAAGCCTCTGCCATTTCCTTGTTTCCTGTTAATTTCTCAGTCTCTCCTCCTGAAGGGACCAATACTCGCTTTAGCTACTTGATGAGCTTTTACTGCCTTTGTGTATTCGCTAGTTTTTTCTTGCACTCTAATTTTTGCCCCTCCTTTTGCTGGGAACGTTTAGAAACCATTCTCCTTACCGACCAACGTTTGCAGCATTTTATGTCACTTTTCAATTTCTTCCTATCCTTAATATCTTTAGTAAGCCACAGATGGTGTATCTTCTTGAAGTCTTTCTTTCTCAACACTCAACAAAAATATATTCCATTGAGAAACCTATCTGCTACTTAAACATCTGCTACTTATTCTCTAGCTTCTTGCCTTTAACCCATTTTCTCATTCCCCTTTGGCCAAATGTCAGTAGTCTTGTTAGTCAGGTCCCAGGCTGGATCACCTTCAATCATGACTATCAGGTCATACTCATTTTGTTCTATTCGTGCTATCACTTCATCCAAGAATATTGGGTGCATTCAGGTAAAGAATCATTAGTTCTCTCTTTTTACCATTTTTCCTCACTCTGACCATATATCCGGTGCACTCTTGTGTTTGTACACTCTGTCCCTTCCTGTCACCCTCTGGTTATCTTTACCTGTGCCCTTTACTTGGCACTACTGCCTTTCCAAGCCTCTCCTCATGTGACCCCTTCCTTCCACTATTTAATTCTCTACAACCCTAGTTACAGGGTTCGCCAGGGTACTGATCCCTTTAAGAGAAGACAGTCACAGCGGTGCAACCCCCCCTTTCCCAGTACTGGTGCCAGTGCCCCATGAATCGAAACCCTTTTCTCCCACACTAGTGTTTTGATCTTATTTGCCTTTTAACTATTTGCTGGTGGTTTAGGTAGTAATCCGGATATTACTATCTCTGTGGTTCAGCGTTTCCATTTTACCTCCTAACTGCTCATATTCCCCCTCTCAGTCCTACAAAATGTCATTTAGTACCCACATGGCCATGGCAACTGGATCCTTCCCTTCCTGCTGCAAGTTCCTCTGCAGCCCTAAGGAGATGTCCTTAACCCTGGTAATGCGCAGGCAACATTGCCTTTGGGACTTGCATTTTTGGCTGCAGAGGACATCAGTTTATACTTTCCTGCACCACACCTAAATTCTGTTTCCTGTCCCTACTTGAATTGGCCCCCTATACCACTGCTGTGGTCCGTTTATGCGCACACTCTGCAATCCCTGATCCCGTTCGCAAGCTGAGGGCATCAAGGCAGACGTTAATTACTTTACTGTTTTTGGGCTTTGGTGCCCGTTGGCTTCAGGCAATAAGTGGCATTACTCTTCGCCATCTCCTGAGCGTTTCAAAGCTTTCTCAGGCAATGCTATCCAGGGAAATCCAGGTTGTTGTAAATGAGTTTGGGATATTGCTGGGTGAACGCACTTGGTTTCCATGCCCCGACTTGAACGATATCCCTATGTTTCTCTTCCCACAGAAAACAATACTTGTTCATAGTATCATAATGTTTGTTCACCAGTATCATAGAATGCGAACAGGGCAGTAGGAGGCCATTCGGCCCATCAGGTCTGCACCAACTCTCTGAAAGAACACCCTAATCAGACTTCTGCTCCATCTCTGTAACCTGGTTTAGCACACTGGGCTAAATCACTGGCTTTTAAAGCAGACCAAGACAGGCCAGCAGCACGGTTCAATTCCCGTACCAACTTCCCCGAACAGACGCCAGAATGTGGCGACTAGGGGCTTTTCACAGTAACTTCATTGAAGCCTACTGGTGACAATAAGCGATTTTCTTTCATTTTTCATTCATTCGCTTAACCTGCACATCCTTGGACACTAAGAGGCAATTTAGCGCGGCCAATCCACCTAACCTGCACAACTTTGGACTGTGGGAGGAAACTAGAGCACCCGGAGGAAACCCACATGGACAAGGGAAGTAAGTGCAAACTCCACACAGTCACCTGAGGCTGAATTGAACCTGGCTCCCTGGCACTATGAGGCAGCAGTGCTAACCACTGTACCGCTTACAGACACTTCCAGAAAATGGATATTCAAAACACTTGGCAAAAAGCCTCCTTAGAAACAATCCAAATGTTGAGAGGGACACATTTGGAAAAGCAACCCTGAGTCTAACAATATGGTTTTATAATTTTGATTTTAATTAAATTGGCTTCTAAATACAAAAAATCCTTACAAGCCTTGGGCTCCATTTCTATATTAATTGCTTTTATGAATCTGAGCTAACCCTAAACGGCCTTGGAAAGAGCTAAACTAAATTTGCCAAGGTTCACCTCGTTCCATGCTGATCCTAGCATGGTACATGGATGGAGTTCCTGATTAAATCTCTATCAACAGATCGGTGTGCCATGAGGGCAACTTCTGTGGTGGAGACCTTTGCCTTCAAAACTTTCCATGTGTCTCAAATTATTCAAGATCCCAAAATGTTATTTTCTGACAGAAATCTATTTAATTTGCAATCAGTACTAATTACCTCCATCCTATTAGGGGGTCTGTTCCATACATTGACGACATGCTCAGTGAAATATTTCTGCTGATTAGTTTTAAATTTATGGATTGATTCAAGCAGAGGCTTTGCCCTCTGGTTCAACAGTTCTGGACAAGTAGGTGGACCACATTACTTTTTAGCATCCTAAAAACAGCAATCATATCACCTCTCAACCGCCTCTTTCGATGAGAATGTGATGGATTGTATAGTTAGAGAGGAAGTTGGAGAAGCAAGGTCAGGGATAGGAGGGAGCTAAGGAGAGATTGTCAAAGATGTCATGGACACGAAGACAAAGCGAGTGTTGATGGTGGACACGTTGGAAGTGCCGTTTTCAAATATTGGCATAAACAGGTGTGACAAAGGTGGAGAAACTGAGAGAATGGGATTGAGTCCTTACGGGAACCGGGGTGTGAGGAGCTGTGGGAGACTGGAATTGTAATGAATATTGGTGGTCAGCCTATCACCAGAAATGGAGACAGAGGTCAAGGAGGGAAGTGTCAAAGATGGACCACGTGAAGGCTCGAGGGGGTTAGAAGCGAAAATAGATTAATTTTTCCAGACTCAGATGAGAGTAAGAAGCGATACTTAATACATCAATAACTAATGGACAGAGTTTTGGGAGAGGGCCTGAGTAGGATTAGAACAAGGAATGTTCCACATACCCTACAAAAAGATAGGCAATACCGGGGGGCCCATGTGGCTACCCAAAAGCTACACCTTTTGTTTGTAGGAAATGAGACAATTTAAAGGAGAGATTGAATGAGACCAAGTTCAGCGAGGTGGAGGAGGATAGTGGTGGATAGGGATTGTTCAGACTTCTGCTCAAGGAAGAAGTGGAGAGCCCTCTCGCCCTTCTGGCAGGGAGATGGAGGTGTATAGGGATTGGATGTGCATCGTGACGATAGAGTGAACATCCAGGAAGCAGCTTATGCTATGCCAAGAGCATAACTACAACGAGAAGGCTGGGAAACTGGAAATTGTTGATATAACGTAGGGCATCAGAGACCGTGAATGTAGGTGGGACGAGACTGGACCAGGGGAGAGAGGATGGAGTCAAGATGGGAAGAAATTAGTTTGATAGGGCAGGAGCTGGCTGATGAGGCTATACTTGGCCAGTCCTATTTGTAGACTGTGAGGAAGAGATAGAAGTGGGGTTGGGGTACTATGAGACTGGAAACTGAAGGGAAAATCTGCGATAAGTTGCCTTATAAGGTTCCTTTCCTACTCTGGTGACTGGATCTAGACGCTGAATTCTCAATTGTGGAAGAGGCTGGATTACCTAACTTGGTTAATTGAATGTTGCATATAGGTGTCTGGAAGGCTAAACGGTGCTGCCTGTACTTCAAATTGGCATGGCATTTTGTGTCTGTACAATGAAACGGAATCTAAGAACAATTTGCGGGGGGAGCCAATGCATGGTTAGTTACTATTATTAAGTAATTTATGCTAGAAGATGTGTGATGGTCAATTGGCTGCAAATTTGCCAGAAATATATAAATGCATCTGGTGAAGGAAGAAAATTAGGTGTCGGCTCCAGCAACATGTTCTCCATTGGAGTGTGGATGGAAATGTTTTCTCTGAGGGCTGGTAGATCATGTGTAAGTAATGGTGTATTACCAGACATCAAACAAAGCCAGTAATAGCATACATGCATTTGGAAGCTGCTGTGCTCGTTAGTTTGGTTTTTGATAAAAAGTTCTTCCGAAAACATTTTATATGTCATGGAAAAACTGAACCCTGGGGATAATGAGCCAATCTCGCTGCACTGCATGGATTGAGTTTGTAACATTTTATATGGTGTAATTGATTGAATAAGGCACTTTTGACTGCTTCAAATCACGAGCTGACCTCTTTTGTTTTGATAAGCAGCAATCAGGTCATGACTACTGCTTTAAAACATCTTGTTTTTATTACGTGAAAGCAAATTGAATTCTTGTGAATCAAAAGAAGTGCAAAGGTAATGGTTACGGTCGAGTCTGAACTATCTTGTTTGATAAGGCATTGACTTTCCATGAACCGACTGTTCTTTTTCTAACTCTGCCCCATGGCCGCCTTGTTGGAATTCCAAAGCCGGATTCAGATTTGTTGGGCTAGGATAGAGAACTGAGGTTGAACATTGGCTGGCTCTTTATGGCTAATTTGAACACCGATTTGTATTGGAGCAAACTCAGGAAGTCCCAAAGTATTTTCCATCCAGTGAAATACTTTTCTTTCGAAGGGTAGTCACTGTTGCACTGGAGGAAATGTTGCGGCTGATTTCTAAATATCCATGAGATAATGATCAGCTGACTTGTTAATGCACGATAGCGACCGAAGGATGCATTTTGACCAAGACACTGGAGAGACCTTCGCTTGGGGTGGCATAGTGGTTAGCACCGCAGTCTCACAGCACCAGGGACCCAGGTTCGATTCCGACCTCTGGTGACTGCGCATCTCCCAGTGTCTGCGTGGGTTTCCCCTGGGTGCTCCGGTTTCCTCCCACAGCCCAAAGATGTGCAGGTTCGCTGGATTGGCCGTGCCAAATTCAAGAACAGAACATACATTGCAGAAGGAGGCCATTCGGCCCATCGAGTCTGCACCGACCCACTTAAGCCCTCACTTCCACCCTATCCCAATAACCCCTCCGAACCTTTTTGGTCACTATGGGCAATTTATCATGGCACCAGAGCACCCGGAGGAAACCCGCGCAGACTCTGGGAGAACGTGCAGACTCCGCACAGTGACCCAGCAGGGAATTGAACCTGGGACCCTGGTGCTGTGAAGCCACAGTGATATCCACTTGTGCTGCCCTAAATTGCCCACAAGTGTCCAAAAGGTAGGTGGGGTTACAAGGTTACAGGCGATTGGGCCTAGCATAAGGTGCTCTTTCGGAGGGTCAGTGCAGAATTGATGGGTCGAATGGCCTCCTTCTGCATTGTAGGGATTTTTTGATTCTATGGTGTTTTTCTAAGAGGGCAACCTGAGTCTCTGATTAATGTCATATCAGAAAGATGGCACCTATGCTGTAGCGCTGTGCCAGTACTGCACTGAACCATCAGTCAATGGTTTATGCTGTAGCATCGAATGAGATTTAACACAAGAGTTAAACAGGGGCTGTTTAGCACACTGGGCTAAATCGCTGGCTTTGAAAGCAGGCCAGCAGCACGGTTCGATTCCCGACACCAGCCTCCCCGAATAGGGGCTTTTCACAGTAACTTCATTGAAGTCTGCTTGTGACAATAAGCGATTTTCATTAAGACTTGTGTGAGGGTGCATTTGATTCCCCTTGCCCTCCTGTTTGTGTTGCTGTGCAATTGGTTTCCTTCTCCTCATTGAACTATGTGTTGACCTCCAGGTAAGTCATTTTTTTCTTTTTGCCTTAAATGTAATTTTTCTTTCAAACTGGAGAAGCATTAATGTCTGTAGATCTGCTGTTTCCTGCCTTGTTTTCTGGCATTGAACCCAGCTGAAGGTGGGTCTCTGCCAGGAAATGTGTACGCTTCAGGGCCTGGACAGGCACAGTATACTTTGGGCGTACTGCTCCTGCTCATTGCTGGGGCAGGGTGAGCCATGAACATTGGCTGCAAGCTTTTCGACTTAACATTTAACCTTTGGATGTTAGATTAATGGTGAAGTGCTATTTTGTGAGTCTTCCTTAGAGCATTGTTTTAATATAAAAAGGGGAAGCCAAAGGCATCTCTTAATTACAGGCTGTATAAAATTGGCCAATTAGAAAAAGAATGTTAATTTATCCAGGGCCATTCCGATTTGAGCAAATGACCAGTGCGATAAAGTATGAAAACTCAGAATGTGCCTTGGGTGAAAAAATAAAACTAACAAATTTAATCCTCTGTCCAAAATTCTTTGGACAAGTGAAAGCTACACCAGCAGTCGTGATGGGTAAATTTTTGCCTGTAATATTCTTGGATTGATGTAGCATTTTGAGATGTCGGATCAGCAATGTTTGGCTTTTCTGGGTAGCTAACAAGTGTTGATATATTCCTCCTGGCTGCGGTCTCACTAGCCATAATATACATTTTGGATTTGTAAAGAATGGGTTTGCACCGTGTAGTTCTTGTGCTGACAGACATGTTAAATGACAGTTTCCACTCCTTTTCTGCTATTTTGGAAGAAAACATTGGCGAATTAAACTTGATCAAATGAAGTGAGGGACAAATTAAAGGGGCAATACCTTTTTCTCCTGCAAATCATAAAATGCTAGCTGTGCGGAATAACAATTACCCTTTTATCAGGTCTTGCAATTGTGGGCCTTGCGCATCACAATATATGCATTCTCTGCTCAATTCTGGCATCCGTAAGATCATATTAATAGTAATTGCTACTCCAAGTAATGATTCACAAATCATTTATTCGTTTTCACAGAAAATAAATGGTAGATTAATGCTAGATGGGGAATTAGCATCGTTTGCCAATGAGAGCGACAGATACAGCTGTTACAACTGCAAATGACATGAAGAAACTGCCAACCAGCAAATGATGTGAGTAAAGAGTGTCTCCGCTTGGCAGTTCTCAGTGAAGCAGGACCAAAGAAGATGGAGCATTTCAAACAGCTGCTTGAAGAGCAATTCACAATTTACTAATGCTTAATTTATCTGGGACCCACTCTCCATTTCATAAGTAGAAGTAACAGCTGAAATCTAATACAACACATCACACAAATTAAATACTGTCCTGTTGATGCGTCTCTGATTTGGGAAGCTAGGATTCAAAGGCGTCCCAGGGTTCAGGCCAGATAACTGCACAATCGAGCAGAGGGAATCAAGAGACACTGATAGCTAGAGTCCTCTTAAAAGTCTCATTGGCGGATGGGCAAGTGTTATAGTCCAATGTTTCAATTAGCAGCCATCCTGTGAAGATAGAGGCAAGCTCTAATGCCCAGAGTTTCTTCTTTATTTCCATGACTAATAATGGAGCAAATAAAATCCCAACCCATTGAGATGTACTTAGTTTAAGGCAGGCATTGTGAGACTCGGGAGCGCGACCCGCAGGTGGGTCGTGGAGCCGTCCGTTGTTGCGCTTCCGATCGTGCAAATCTGCGCGCAGCAGCCGGCTGTTAAGGACGCCGGCTGCAAGCGGTCTTGAAAATGGCCGTGAACATGTTTTTAAAAAAAATGCGGCTGCGCATGCGTGCCAGATCATTGGCACGCATGTGCAAAACTATGCACGTGCGTGCCAATGATCGGCCCTGCATGCGCAGTGCAGCCACTTTTTAAAAAAACGGTCGCAGCTTTTTGTTTTGCAAGTTCGGGGGGAGAGGGGGTTTATTCTTTTATTTTATTCAATTTTTACTTATTTCATTTATTGCCTTTTAATTTTTTTTACAAGTTCGGGGGGGGGGGGGGGGGGGGTTTATTTGATAAACTTTTAAATGCAGAACTCTGGACAGTTGAAGACTCCATACTTTCCGATATCGTAAGGCTTCACCTTCATCCAACAGATTCCATTGGAGGAGCATGTATGAGGGCCAAAGGGATCCAAACCCATTTCCTCCGTTTTTGTCAGCAGCAAACGCGCAGGTCGGCCGGCGTGGGTCGTGCATGTTGGCCGGGTTGGGTCCCAAAGGTTGGCCAGTCGGTAAAATGGGACCCCGTAAAAAAAGTTTGAAGAACACTGCCTTAAGGAACACAGTGTAGCAATGCCAGGAATAGAGATACAAAAGGCCTGTCTGCAAATCCAAATCCAGTGGTGCTGTTCCCATATGTCTCTTGCCTTTGTTCTCGGCTGCAAGAGTTTGATAGGTGTTGTTGAAGCTCTGGTGGGTTGGTTGATGCATCTTGGAGATGACGGCCTTGGTGCCAATCAAGCAGGCTGCTTTTGTCCTGGATGATGTTGAGCTTCTTGAGTATTGTCGCACTCATCCAGGCAAGGCGAGAGTATTACATTGTACTCCTGACTTGTGCCTTGCAGCTGATGGACAGACTTTGGGAAGTCAACAAGTGAGTTGCTTG
The DNA here is from genome assembly GCF_902713615.1 of Scyliorhinus canicula. Classification (NCBI taxonomy): domain Eukaryota; kingdom Metazoa; phylum Chordata; class Chondrichthyes; order Carcharhiniformes; family Scyliorhinidae; genus Scyliorhinus; species Scyliorhinus canicula. The sequence goes on along the minus strand of NC_052169.1, from coordinate 19,259,564 downwards.
CTGTAGAATCCCAGCTTCTGTGGCTATACTCACCAAAGATGGCAGTGTAGAAGTTGTCCTGGCATGTAAGGTGCCCCTTTTTTTTAAGCACCAAAAATCATGTTTAAGCTCATACTTGGCATATAACTTATCTCCCTCCACGCACACTCGTACCCCACCCCTCCCTCTCTGCACGTTTTCTGCTAAAAATTGCTATACACTGATTAGGAGTCAGCCTCAATTTTTAACCTTGAATGCATGTTTTACTCGCTTAAGTCAGCACATACGGATCACACAGACTGTGTGTGGTAAAGATTGACCAAAATGGGTCATCTGGCAAAAGGAATGAAATATGAACCTGGTTTTAAGCTAAAAATCGAAATATTTGTTAACTCGTCAAATAACTGCTGCAGCAAAAGAATTTATTGTTTGTGCAAAGACAAATAAGAGAATGGAAGAAGAGAACCCAAGATGAAGTGTGCCATGAGAGAATTGAAATGGTTCTTGAAAATCTTCAGAATATGTCTATGCGTGTGGGTCAAATCAAACAGAATCCAGCCAAGATTCCAGAGCCCCCGAGTTGGTGCGATCGCTTTATGAAACGGTCGTGTCTAGTGTGGCTGAAGACCGAGATTGTTCAGAGTACCGAAATAAATTGTCAAAATTATCACTTTCCAGCAATTCATCAAATAGCAGCAAAAAACATGGGTATTCTCTGTTACAGCGGCAACATGAATGAAATGGAAAGGTTCAAAAACCGTTCCAGTGAGACATGAGCAGACACTTCACAGTGGTTCGAGCCTGCAAGGCTGATGGGGATATATTAAAGCCGATGGTAATTTTCGAGCAAAGGGCCATGTCGCAAATCAGTTGCACTGCATGTCCGTGACGATGGTTAGATGGACGAGAATGGAATGGAGTGGATTGATACAGTCTGTGGAATGAGCATCCCTGTGGCCCATGCAAAGAATGCAGGTTATTTTTGTGTGACAGGTTCATTTCCCACGTAACCCGTGAGATTGGATTGGATTTGTTTATTGTCACGTGTACAGAGGTACAGTGAAAAGTATTTTTCTGCAAGCAGCTCAACAGATCATTCAGTACATGGAAGAAAAGGGAATTAAACAAAATTCAAGAAAATACATGAGAATACATAATAGGGCAACACAAGATACACAATGTAACTACATAAGCATTGGCGTCGGTTGAAGCATACAGGGTGTAGTGTTAATGAGGTCAGTCAATAAGAGGGTCATTTAGGAGTCTGGTGTCAGTGGGGAAGAAGCTGTTTTTGAGTCTGTGCGTATTCTCAGACTTCTGAATCTCCTGCCCGATGGAAGAAGTTGGAAAAGTGAGTAAGCCGGGTGGGAGGGATCATTGATTATACTGCCCGCTTTCCCCCGGCAGCGGGAGGTGTAGATGGAGTCCATGGATGGGAGGCAGGTGTGTGTGATGGACTGGGCGGTATTCATGACACTCTGAAGTTCCTTGCGGTCCTGGCCGAGCAGTTGCCATACCAGGCTGTGATGCAGCCCGATAGGATGCTTTCTGTAGTGCATCTGTAAAAGTTGGTAAGGGTTAATGTGGACATGCCGAATTTCCTTAGTTTCCTGAGGAAGTATAGGCGCTGTTGTGCTTTCTTGGTGATAGCGTCAACGTGAGTGGACCAGGACAGATTTTTGGTGATGTGCACCCCTAGGAATTTAAAACTGGTCAATTTGATCAAGAGACACCAGCAAGAAGTAACACTCACGTTAACAGCTAATACTGGAGGGTGGTCAAACATGCGCTTTTCTGACTTTTTGGATGTGTGCCTCAACAAGTCATTCACATTCGTGGCGAATGGAATACATGGGTGGAGAAAAAAAGCTTCAGAGTGGGAATAAGTATGCTCACCGCTTGATGTTTTGTGTGGTTTCATTAACAATCCCACGATTTGATAATGCGTGAACTGTCATCAGTTCAAGCATGTAGAATACCCAATTCAGTGGATGGCGAGGAAATAATTTGTTGTGGAGAGATGATTCTGAAACCCAAAAGTGTTGAATTGATCTCGTGGCATTCATATGGTGCTGTTGGAGCTAAAGTGACCCCGAATGAATTCTTTGCATCGGATGCTGAAAACAATGAATTTGATGTTTTTTTTTTAAAAAACATTTAGTTTGTTTAAGGGTATCCTTGTAGAATTATTTGATTCAATAAAATGTGTCACATTGATTTAATTTGGATTACTGTCATTCCCCATTGCTGCATGCGGGCATTGACTGGCACACTGGGCTAAATCGCTGGCTTTTAAAGCAGACCAAGGCAGGCCAGCAGTACGGTTCAATTCCCGTACCAGCCTCCCCGAACAGGCGCCGGAATGTGGCGACTAGGGGCTTTTCACAGTAACTTCATTGAAGTCTACTGGTGACAATAAGCGATTTTCATTCATTCATTTTCATTTTTCATTCATTCACTTAACCCGCCCATCCCTGGACACTAAGGGGCAATTTTCATTCAATACCTGGGAAGCTGTGAAAAGATATTGAACATCGCAAACATCCCCACTTTTGACATTATGTTGGAGGAAAGACTGTTGATGAAGCAGCTGAAGATGGTTCGACATCAGACACTACTCCCGGAACTACTTCACCAATGTCATAGGGCTGGAATGATTGGTCTCCAACAGCCATCTTCCTTTGTGCGAGGTATGACTTCCCCATTAACTTGAATTTCACCAAAAGCTCCTTGATGTTTTATTTCCATCAACTGCTGCTTTGATATCAATGAAAGTCACTCTCACCTCACTACTTTTGTTCATTTTATTTATTTATTGATTTACAGGATGTGGACGTTGCTGGCTGGACCAGCATTTTTCCCATCCCTAGTTGCCCTGGAGAAGGTGGTTGTGTTGAGTTGCCTTCTTAAACCGCTGCATCCCTAAAGTGCAGCTACATCTAGAGTACTGTTGGGGAGAAAGTTCCAGGATTTGGACCCAGTGATAGCGAAGGAATGGCGATGTCTTTTCACGTCAGGATGGCAGGTGACTTGGAGGGGGACCTCCAGGTGATGGTGTTCCCAGATATTTGCTATGATGTGGAGATGCCGGCGTTGGACTGGGGTGAGCACAGTAAGAAGTCTTACAACACCAGGTTAAAGTCCAACAGGTTTGTTTCAAACACGAGCTTTCGGAGCACGGCTCCTTCAGGTGAATGGAAAGGCTTGTTCCAGAAATGTTTAAATAGACACAGTCAGAGATGCCCCGGAATGCGAGCACCTGCAGGCAATCAAATCATCAAAGATGCAGAGAGAGAGGTAACTCCAGGTTAAAGAGGTGTGAATTGTCCCAAGCCAGTTCAGTCGGTAGGCCTCTGCAAGTCCAGGCTTGTTGGTGGGGGCCGAATGTAATGCGACATGAATCCCAGATCCCGGTTGAGTCCGCATTCATGCGTGCGGAACTTAGCTATAAGTTTTTGCTCAGCAATTTTGCGTTGTCGCGTCTCCTGAAGGCCTCCTTGTAGAATGCTGACCCGGAGATCAGAGGCTGAATGTCCTTGACTGCTGAAGTGTTCCCCAACTGGAAGGGAACAGTCCTGCCTGTTGGTAGTCGCACGATGCCCGTTTATTCGTTGTCGCAGTGTCTGCATGGTCTCGCCAATGTACCACGCTTCGGGACATCCTTTCCTGCAGCGTATGAGGTAGACTACATTGGTCGAGTCGCACGAGTATGCGCCGCGTACCTGGTGGGTGGTGTTTCCACGTGTAATGGTGGTGTCCATGTCGATGATCTGGCATGTCTTGCAGAGATTACCCTGGCAGGGTTTTGTGGTGTTGTGGTTGCTGTTCTGAAGGCTGGGTAATTTGCTGCAAACAATGGTTTGTTTGAGGTTGCGCGGTTGTTTGAAGGCCAGTAGTGGGGGTGTGGGGATGACCTTGGCAAGATGTCCATCCTCGCTGATGATGTGTTGGAGGCTGCGAAGAAGATGTCGTAGTTTCTCCGCCCCAGGAAAGTACTGGACGACGAAGGGTACTCTGTCAGTGGTGTCCCGTGTTTGTCTTCTGAGGAGGTCGGTGCGGTTTTTTGCTGTGGCGCGGTGGAACTGTCGATCAATGAGTCGAGCGCCATATCCCGTTCGTACGAGGGCATCTTTCAGCATCTGTAGGTGTCTGTTGCGCTCCTCCTTGTCTGAGCAGATCCTGTGTATACGGAGGGCTTGTCCATAGGGGATGGCTTCTTTAATGTGTTTCGGGTGAAAGCTGGAGAAGTGGAGCATCGTGAGATTATCTGTGGGCTTGCGGTAAAGCGAGGTGCTGAGGTGACCGTCCTTGATGGAGACGAGTGTGTCCAAGAATGGAACTGAATTTGGAGAATAGTCCATGGTGAGTTTGATGGTGGGATGGAACTTATTGATGTCGTCGTGTAGTCGTTTCAGTGATGTCTCGCCGTGGGTCCAAAGGAAAAAAATGTCATCGATGTATCTGGTGTATAGCATCGGTTGAAAGTCCTGTGTGGTGAGGAAGTCCTGTTCAAACTTGTGCATGAAGATGTTGGCATATTGAGGTGCAAATTTGGTCCCCATGGCTGTTCCGTGCGTCTGGATGAAGAATTTGTTGTCGAAGGTGAAGACGTTGTGGTCTAGAATGAAACGGATGAGTTGCAGAATTGCGTCTGGAGATTGGCAGTTGTCGGTGTTGAGGACTGAGGCTGTTGCAGCAATGCCGTCGTCATGGGGGATGCTGGTGTAGAGTGCCGAGACATCCATTGTGACGAGGAATGTTCCTGGTTCAACTGGTCCATGGGTGCTGAGTTTCTGTAGGAAGTCCGTCGTGTCGCGACAGAAGCTGGGTGTACCTTGTACGATGGGTTTCAAGATGCCCTCGATGTGGCCAGAGAGGTTCTCACACAGGGTCCCATTGCCTGAAACGATAGGACGGCCTGGTGTGTTGGCCTTGTGTATTTTCGGGAGGCAGTAGAGATCTGCAATGCGGGGATTACGTGGGATGAGAGCACGTAGGGTGTTCTGAAGGTCTGGATCCAAGGTCTTGATCAGTCTGCTGAGTTGGCGGATGTGTTCCTTGGTTGGATCTGCGGGTAACTGCCTGTAGTGTTCCTGGTTGTCGAGTTGTCGGTATACTTCTTTGCAGTAGTCTGTTCTGTTCAGTATGACGGTGGCCCCTCCTTTGTCTGCTGGTTTGATGACGATGTTGCGGTTGGTCTTGAGAGTGCGGATGGCGTTGCGTTGTGCTTGGGTGACGTTTGAGGCTGCCTTGTGATTGCGAGTGATGAATCTGGCATTGACACGACTTCTGACGGCTTGAGCATACATGTCGAGTCTAGGGCAGCGGCCTTCCGGAGGGGTCCAATTTGACTCTTTCCTTTTCGGTTGCTGCACTGCAGATCTCGCGGTCTGCTGTTCCGGTTCATTGGTCGTGTCCCTGGGTTCGCTGTCGGCCTCTTGGGGTCTGTGGAAGAATTCCCGGAGCCTCATTCGCCTGATGAATTCCTCCGTATCTGCCGCGAGACTGATGGGGTCCATTTTGGTGGTGGTGCAGAAATTGAGCCCTCTGCTGAGGACTTCGATTTCGTCTGGTTGAAGGGTGTAGTCTGACAAGTTGACAATGGATTTCCCTGTATTGTTTTCGACTGTTGTCGAATTTTTGCTGTCCTTGTCCTAGATGGTCGTGGGCTTACAAGGTACTGCCTTAAGGAGTCATGGTGAGTATGCCACCTTGTAGATGGCACATTCTGTTGCCACTGTTCATCTGTGGTGGAGGGAATGAATGTTTGTGGAAGGGATGCCAGTCCTTGATGTCGTCGAGCTTCCTGAGCTTTGCTGGAGTTGCAGTCATCCAGGCAAGCGGAGAGTATTCCATCACACTCCTAACTTGTGCCTTGTAGATGATGTGGCAGGCTTTGGGGAAGAGTCATTCACCGCCAGATTCCCAGCATCTTACCTTTTGTAACTACAGAATTTATATGGCTAGTCCAGTTCAGTGTTTGGTCAATGGTAACCCCAGGATGTTGATTGTGGGGGATTCTGCGATGGTAATGCCATTGAACGTCAAGGGGTGATGGGTATATTCCCTCTTGTAGGAGATGGTCATTGCCTGGCACTTGTGTGGCACGAATGTAACTTGCCACGTGTCAGCCCAAGCCTGGATATTGTCCAGGTCTTGCTACATTTGAACATGGACTGCTTCATTATCTGAGGAGTCGCGAATGGTGCTGAACTTTATTCAGTGAACAATCCCACTTCTGACCTTATGATGGAAGAATGTCATTGATGAAGTAGCTGAATATAGTTGGGCCGAGGACACTAGCCTGAGGAGCTCCTGCAGCGATGACCTGGAACTGAGATGTTTGACCTCCAACCACGACAACCATATTGCTTTATGTCCATGTTTGGACCAAAGTCATATTCACGTCTGGAGCCAGATAGCCCTGGCAAATCCCAAACTGAGCAGTGGTGAGCAGATCATTAGGAAAAGAGGAGGCCATTCAGCCTGCTCTGCCATTCAACTAGATGATAGCTACTGCCTACCTCAATGCCATTTTCCCATGCTGGTTCTAGATCCACCCCCAGCCTGGGTAAATATCCTTCCTGCATCTACAGGTCTAGCCCCTTAGGAATTTTGAGAGTTTCAATGCAATCCTCTCCAGAGAATACAGACCCAGGCTCCTCAATCCCTTCTAGGACAACGGATTGCCCCTAAACTGGAGGGGCACCAATAGTCTGGTTGGGAGGTTTGCTAGAGCTCTTCGGAAGGGTTTAAACTAGTTTTGCAGGGGGATGGCAACCAGAGCTATGGATCAGAGGATAGGGTAGCTGTTGAACAGGCAGAAATAGTATGCAGCAAGTCTGTGAGGAAGGATAGATAGTTGATAGAGCAAAGTTGCACTCAGTGGAATGGGTTAAAGTGTGTCTGTTTCAATGCAAGGAGTGTCAGGAATAAGGGAGATGGCACTGTTAATTAGCGAGTGCACCACAGCTGCAGAAAAGGAGGTAGTTGAGGAGGGTTTGTCTACTGAGTCAGTATGGGTGGAAGTCGGAAACAAGAAAGGAACATTCACTATTCAGAGTTTTCTATAGACCCCCCCAGTAGCAGCAGAGACTTGGATGAGGAAGTGGTAGGGTGGGTTAGTAAGTTTGTCAATGACACGAAGGTTGGGAGAGTTGTAGATAGTGTTGAGGCTTGTTGCAGGTTACAACAGACATTGACAGGATGCAGAGCTGGGCTGAGAAGTGGCAGATGGAGTTCAACCTTGATAAAACATAGAACAGTACAGCACAGAACAGACCCTTTGGCCCTCGATGTTATGCCGAGCTTTGTCCGAAACCAAGATTAAGCTATCCCACTCCCTGTCATTCTGGTATGCTCCATGTGCCTATCCAATAACCGCTTGAAAGTTCCTAAAGTATCCGACTCCACTATCACAGCAGGCAGTCCATTCCACACCCTAACCAGGAGTGAGTGAGTTAGGGAGGGAGGGGGGAGGTAGTGAGTGAGGGAGGGAGGGGGTAGGTAGTGAGGGAGGGAGTGAGGAGGATTCATTTTGGACGGTCGAATTTGAATGCTGAATACAGGGTTAAAGGCAGGATTCTTGGAAGTGTGGAGGAACAGAAGGATCTTGGGGTCCACGTACATAGATCCCTCAAAGTTGCCATACAGGTTGAAAGGGTTAAGAAGGCATATGGTGTGTTGGCTTTCATTAACAGGGGGATTGAGTTTAAGAGCCACGAGGTTTTGCTGCAGCTTTATAAAACTCTAGTTAGACCACACTTGGAATATTGTGTCCAGTTCTGGTCGCATCATTACAGGAAGGATGTCGATGCTTTGGAGAGGGTACAGAGGGGATTTACCAGGATGCTGCCTGGACTGGAGGGCATGTCTTATGAAGAAAGGTTGAGGGAGCTAGGGCTTTTCTCACTGGAGTGAAGAAGGTAGAGAGGTGACTTTATAGAGGTGTACAAGGTGATGAGAGGCATGGATAGAGTCGATAGCCAGATACTTTTCCCCAGGGTGGAAATGGCTGTCACGAGGGGACATAATTTTAAGGTGATTGGAGGAAGGTATAGGGGAGATGTCAGAGGTAGGTTTCTTTACACAGAGAGTGGTGGGTGGGTGGAACGCACTGCCAGCAGAGATGGTGGAGTCAGAATCATTCGGGACATTTAAGCAACTCTTAGACAGGCACATGGGCAGCAATAAATTGAAGGGGTGTAGGTTAGGTTGATCTTAGATTAGGATAAATGGTTGGCACAACATGGTGGGCTGAAGGGCCTGTACTGTGCTGTACTGTTCTATGTAACCCTGCCATCCGAGCAATGAGTCTAATGAACCTCTGCTGCATTCCTTCTCCGACAGTATACTTTTCTTAGGCAGACCAGGACTGTACATAATACTCGGGGTGCATTCTGACCAAGGGTCTAAACAATTGAAACAAGACCGCTTTACTCCGATACTTAAACCCTTTTGCGATAAAGGCCAAATTAACATTTGCCTTTCTAATTGTTTTGCTGCTCTTGCATGTTAGATTAGTGATTTATGAATAAGGACACCCCGGTCCCTTTGGACATCAATACTTCCATCCTTTCACATTTAAGAAATACTCTGCAGCTCCATTCCTCCTATCAAGTAGCTACCCTCACATTTATCCAACTATATCCCATCTGCTATGTTCGTGCCCACTTTCTAAACCTGTCCAAATTCCCTTGAGACCTCTTCTTGCACCATCCTCAACACATTCCCATCTTGTTTTGTATCAAATGCAATTTCGGCAATATTACATTTGGTCCCCACTAACAGCTGGGGCCCAAGTACTGATCTTTGTGGTACCTCACCCGTCACAGCCTGCCAACCTGAGAGTGATCCGTTTATTCCTACTCTCTGCACTCTAGAACATAGAACAGTACAGCACAGAACAGGCCCTTCGGCCCTCAATGTTGTGCCGAGCCATGATCACCCTACTCAAACCCACATATCCACCCTATACCCGTAACCCAACAACTCCCCCCCCCCCCATTAACCTTACTTTTTTAGGACACTACGGGCAATTTAGCATGACCAATCCACCTAACCCGCACATCTTTGGGCTGTGGGAGGAAACCGGAGCACCCGGAGGAAACCCACGCACACAGGGGGAGGACGTGCAGACTCCACACAGACAGTGACCCAGCCGGGAATCGAACCTGGGACCCTGGAGCTGTGAAACATTTATGCTAACCACCATGCTACCCTGCTGTTAACTAATCCTCAAATGTATCGGTATGTACAAGATGTATAAATACATCTTGCGCACCGCGGAGACTCATATGCCATGATTTACGGTGCTTTCACTGGGGCAGTTCAGAGTATGTTCACCAGGTTTATTCCGAGACGACGGGGTTGGGGTTGAGCCTATCCTCTTGGGAGTTTAGAAGAAAAGTAGGTGATCTTATTGGAACATAAGATTCAGAAGGGTTCGGAAAGATGCTGGGAGGATGTTTCCCCCTCATGGGCAATCTAGAACTAGTTTCAGAATAAAGGGTAAGCATTTAAGACCGAGCGAGCATTTTCTTCCCTCGAGTCGTTAATCCTTGGAATTCTCTACCACGGAGCATTGGACGTTGGGTCATTTTGACCCACAAGGGTGTCGAAGACTGTGGCAGACGAGCAGGAAAGTGGAATTAGTTTCTTATGAAATGAAAAATGAAATGAAATGAAAATCGCTTATTGTCACGAGTAGGCTTCAATGAAGTTACTGTGAAAAGCCCCTAGTCGCCACATTCCGGCGCCTGTCCGGGGAGGCTGGTACGGGAATTGAAGCGTGCTGCTGGCCTGCCTTGGTCTGCTTTAAAAGCCAGCGATTTAGCCGGGTGAGCTAAACCAGCCCCTAAAGTAACCTCTTTAATTATGCGGATGGGTGGGTGGTAGAGAGGGGTCTGTGGTTATGTGGGCGAAATTGTAAACACTTTGTAAATGTGTTCAATGATGTTTAACCTAAACGCCAAAAGGCTTCCTCCCTAATTCATTCTGAGTATACCACCAGGTGGCAGTAGATGCTTGCAGTCGTCCTATCTCTTGTGTATTGGAGAGAGGACATTTTGTGATCACATTTTAAGATTAAGTAGTATCTAAAATGGTATTAGTTAGCCCATATTTGTGCTAAGCTATCTCATGATGCTTTCATAATATTCCGTGAAATGCGCAATTTGTAATAATGCCTAATCCTTGCATTCTCAAATGTTCCAAGTTTCAGACGGTTTATTTTGGTGAGATTTATTGCTGCCAACTCCCATTGAAGATATTACATACAGGAGGTGTTTTCACGCGACAACCTACCTCGCCCCATTGAGTGGTCCCGACACTCCTGCGTTGAGTGGCCAACATGTCCATGCTAATTGGAGGGCAAATATACTCTTCATTACACAGTTGAATGACTCTGAAATGTGTGGTTTGGAATTTCTGGAGACTCCGGGATGTGGTAGTATGGCCCCTTTTTGGGCTGTGCCCTCATGGTGCATGTGACTGGCTTGGGCCCTATCGTTCGGGAGCGCGGGAACCCCGACCAGTGCGGAGAAAAAGTGCGGAGCCCGGGGAGCGGTCTTGTGGTCAGTGAACCCTGGAGCCAGAGCGTGAACACTTATCCAGGCACCGAGTTTCTATATACGAGTTACCCTTGTTAGTTGCCAAGAAGCAACTTTGTTCTTCCTTACTGACGTCCATCTGGTATTGCCTCGGGCTACCACACTGGTAACTCCTGGAGACATTATATAGTCATGAGCCGCGACCCTAGGCTTGAGGTGGAGCTCGGTTGGATGGGGTCTTGCATCATAACCAGCTGGGGCCATTGGATATTGCTACATTCAATGCTACAGAGCATCTGGCTCAGGTGTGGATCGGAGATTGGGTTACTTTGCTGCTGTACCATCAATTTTTCTGAAACTAGCCTTTTGTAAATTGTCCAAATGGCACCCTTGTGCCTAGCATTGCGTTGGCATTAATGATATATCTCTGATAGCACATAGGCCCACCCCATTTGGGAAAAAAACTAGGATATCAAACACTAATGGAGCCCTAGTGTACAGAATGTGTGCAAGATAATGGCAGATTCAAATAAGCTTGATGTGGTCTTATGCCTGTGCACAGTTTTGTATATAGTCGTCCATCAATGTATATAGTTACTGATGCGACCTCCAACCAACTGGTGGCGATAGGGATCTACCATGTTACTCAAGATATCCGGCAGTTGGTAGTAAGTTGTATAAGTGGACAGTCGCACTAGAAGTGCAACACAGGGCATCCCGGTAGCAGAGTGGTTAGCACAGTTGCTTTGCAGTTCCAGGGTCCCAAGTTTGATGGCTTGGGATTACTGTCTGTGTGGAGTCTGCATGTTCTCCCAGTATCTGCGTGGGTTTCCTCCGGGTGGTCCGTTTTTCTCCTACAGTCCAAAGATGTGCAGGTTAAGTGGATTGGCCGTGCTAAATTGCCCTTAGTAATGCCTTTTTTGGACACTGAGTGACGGGGATAGGGTGGAGCGTGCTCTTTCCAAGGGTTGGTGCGGACTCAATGGGCCGAATGGCCTCCTTCTGCATTGTAAATTCTATGATTCTATAAGTAGCTCCAGGAGAATTCACTGAATTTATTTGTTACTGCCTGTATCACAATTCGTTAGCTATCTCGCCACGTGTTGATCTTGTTAATAAATTATCTGACTAGTCAAAGAATTAGATGTCCTGTGTGCATCTGGTACTATTACCATAACACAGAACATAACAGCTGACCATGGGCTGGGGTACACAGACGTGAGGGATGCAGGGGGATTCTGAGGAAGAATATTTTTATTCGGTGAGTATTAATGATCTGGAACTTGCTGTTTACAAGACAGTTGGAAGCAGAGATTACCAATGATTTCAAAAGGAAATTGGATGAGAATGAGAGGGAAATAAATCTATGTGGATAGAGCTGGGTAATAAGACTGACTGGATCGCTTCAGAGGGAGCTGGGCAAGGACTCAGTGGGCTGAATGGTCTCTTGTGCTGCTGTAACATGGAGGAGCGAGACATAAACTAATTGAAATCAACAAACTTTTTCATGTTCGGTCATGAATTTGTTAATTAGAACATTAACTGCTGGTGTAGGGGATACGTAATTTGGGGCGGTGGTAAAGGAGTGGGGAAATTAACGCACGATTGTTAACGTCTGGCACGCACAATATAGAAGGCCCACAAAGATTGTTCATGTGGCAGAAGGTCTTGGATTGCATGGTTGATCAGATCTTTATTATAGAATCAGTTGTTAAAAAAATTTAGATGGTGGAGTTCTTCAACGTATAACCTGTCATCTGATCTGCAAGGACACTGGAAGCCCACTGTAATGTATTGTGAAGTCCGTGTATGCACAAACTCACCAGCAGTGACTTGAAATGAGCCAATTACATAAAAGTTCCAGCATGTTAGAATCGTGGATTCCAATCGTGTTTAATCGTGGATCATTTGCAGGTCATGCTGCTGTATAAGGTCTTGCTTAGCAGCTGCTTGACTGTTGAACGGTAGTTGGTGCAGGTAGGGTTCTTCCAACGTGCCCAGGTTGTTCTGTTTGGGTCATGCGATTAAATAAATAGGGTCTGGGTCGGCTCAGGATGTTGCCACATTCGTAATCTAGGAAACAAGAGTTCATAGTCCCTACTGCGGACGTGAGAATTTGAAGTTACAACCTGGTGTTGCTGCCAGTAAAAACCCATCACAAGTTATTGGACTGTTGGAACAACTCAGCCGGTATGTGTTGTCCTTTAACTGTTCTGATCCAAATGTGATTCCAGCGGTTAATTCTTCACGGCCCTTTGAAGTGACTGAGATCATGGGCTGGATTCTCCTTCGGCGGGATCCTCCTGTTCCTTTCTGTGAGAGATGACTCTGCAGTGGTTGCCCGCTGTGTTTCACAGATTACAACAGTGACACAACTTTTATTGACTATAAAGTGCTGTTGGATATCCTGAAGTCTTCAAAGGTGTTTTGTAACTTCAAGTTTTTTTTTCCTTACTTTAATGCGCTCCTTTTGAGTTCTTTTACAAAATTAGGAAAACCAGCAGTCACATATTCTGGACCAGCTGTGGCTCAGAAGGTACATCTTGCATCTGGATTCAAGTTTCACACAAAATCTAGGCTGACACGCTGGTTTTGTATTGGAGGATTGCTGCACTAGCAGAAGTTCTGGGTACTATTGAAACCTTAAACTCTGCAGGCCTTGAAAGAGCCAGTGGCAGTAGTTAAAAGCAGGGCAGTTCTTCCCACTGACCCACCTAATATTTTTCATTCACACCAAAACATTAATTGAAGGGGAGGTACGGTAGCACAGTGGTTAGCGCTGTTGCTTCACAGCACCAGGGACCCGGGTTCGATTATCTGGCTTGAGTCACTGTGCGGAGTCTGCACGTTCTCCCCATGTCTCCGTGGGTTTCTTCCGGGTGCTCCGATTTTCCTCCCACAAGTCCCGAAAGACATGCTTGTTAAGTGCATTGGACATTCTGAATTCTCCCTCAGTGTACCTGAACGAACAGGCGCTGTAGTGTGGCAGCTGGAGGATTTTCACAGTAACTTAATTGCAGTGTTAATGTGCGCATACTTGTAACACTCCTCATAAAGATTACTTTCAGTAAAGCGGATACTTCTACCTTGCTCTTACAATTTCGTAGCTCCTCCTTGAGACCTTTTTCCTGCCTGACGGATGCTCTGCAACTGCAAAACTGAAAAAAGACATTTTTCTTAAGAGCACCCATCACATGGAGGAGGCTTCGGGCCAGTCTACGTCCAACAATCTGTTCAGAAAACTCTGCTCACATTTTGACAGCTGTGACAAATTCCACCACAGCAGCTGAGACAACTCACATCATTTCAAAACAGTCAACAACATTTTATATGAATAAACCCACAACGTTCTAAAAAAGTTAATTCGCCCACTCTCCCAATTAAGGGATCCGTTTTTAAAAACAAATCCAGGATCTGGATTGTGTGTGTGTGTGCATCTACCTGTGTATCACGTTTTGTTGAAATCCGTCAATTAATTTTTGAGCTGACGCACTAACACAGGGTGGGAAATATTACCTTTCCTCACCTTTGGTGGTGGCGAAAGCAGGAAATACTTTGCAAGTTTGACAGCATGTGGAGTGAGACAAAGTTAATGTTTCAAGTCAGTGACCCTTCACAGATGCTGTCTGACCTGCTGAGTATTGACACCAGTTCCTTTATTTTGTTTTTAAATTTCAGATTGGCAGCATATTTTACTGTTCCATCAACAGTGGATTAACTAATTTGTTACCCGATTGGTGTTTGTGAGACCGTTGTTGTGCTCAAATTGGTTGGTGCGTTTCCGACATTGAAAGAGTGAATAAGCTTCTAAAATACTTAATTGGCTGTAAAGTGCTTTGGGACGTTCCGAGGTCATGAAAGTCGCTATTATAAACCTGCGTCTCTCTCAGCCTGTGTGTGCGCAGCTCACATTTTATTGCTTTTCTCAGAATGAATTGGTGAACTCCAGTGGGGTCCAGGATCTCCCCAGGGTTCTTTGGCTAGAGACCGGCCGAACCCCCCGGAAAGTGGTGGAGGCGCTCAGGCGTATGCCAGGTGTCCGCTCTTTCCCATCCAATTGCACCGGCGGAACCCGCACTGAATTTATAGAGCTAGTGTTCAAAGGAAATTCCGAGAAGCGGCAATTGGAAAGATCCTTTTCCCAAATCCCTCCATCTGCTGACTGAAATTACACGGGGGGGGGGGGGGGGGGGGGGGGGGGGGGGGGGGGGGGGAAACCAGAGGAAGATCTGCCCTTTTTGTGTTTTTTTTTTTCTGTCCGTAGATTTACCATTGGGCAGAAATACCGGCGCTCTGGTTATATATGAATGTAAGATGCTGTAAATTTCATATTAGAAAATGTACAACTTTAATTCGTAGAAGCTGGAAACACAAGTCTTTTAATGAGAAAAATCAGAGTTTATTGCCCTTGTAGTTATTCTGGGAAAAGGCACAATGCGTGAACTACTGGAGTTTCTGGGTATTGGCTATTTTAATAGTGATGAAAAATGTATGTACGACGTTTGTGGTCAAGCCCATTTCTGCCCCCTGTACAGTAAAAGCTTTGAACAACAGCAACTTGTTTTCATTATTGTGTTCTTGGCATGTGGAAAAAAAAAAAACGGGGCTAAGAGGACACACATTGCTGGATTCAACTGGCAAACAAACCATTTAATTGATTTCCCCCTTCTCAACAGCCGACTTTTGTGCGAAATGGATCCACAGGAATGAATCTGGGAGTGATTGTACAGCATCTACTCAAACGCTACGCCATTTGGGCAGAAAATTCTGAACCTAGTTCGTAATTTTGCCACACGGGTCTCAGCACATGCCAAAGAACTGTATTCATTTCTGGAAAAAGGAGGCTTCCTGATGCACGATCAGTTGGACAAAGACTAGCGTTGGATACAACTGAGGCTTTATTGCTCTAAGATGTGTGGCCTCCCACAGCAGCTGGCGAAATGGCTGCTGCACGGAGGACACACACATTTATACTCTGCCTACTGGGCGGAGCCAGCAGGCAGGGACTACCGGCAAACCTGTAGCACGCCCAACCTGTCGGTCCTACCATACATCACCTAATAAAGGTGTAACAGTGGTTTACCACACCTCCTTACAAAGATTTGTGGTGCTTGATTGACTTCAGGCCACTCATAGCTCTTGTTTAAATGCGTATGTGATAGATTTGTAAACCTGATGATAGATCTGTTTAAGATTTGAGCCTGTATAACGGATCAGAAATTGTTTCAGAAAGCCAGGTCATTGGGCAATTTACAACCGCTGTGATTTGGATACTTTGAGATAGCAACTGCAACAGTTGCACATTGCATTGCCCCCTTTTGCTGTTCGCCTTCATTCCACGGAGCTTTGAGGCAATGGGGAATGCATAGAATTTTCAGAAATCCACCTAGGAATGGCGGGAGCATAATTTAATAGAAGTCTTGGTTCGGGTCATGGACAAAGTTGACGGTACGGTGGCACAGTGCTTAGCACTGCTGCCTCAGCGCCAAGGATCTGGGTTCAATTCCGACCTCAGGTGACCGTGTAGAGTTTGCATATTCTCCCCGTGTCTGCGTGGGTTTCCTCCGGGTGCTCCGGTTTCCTCCCACGGTCCAAAGATATGAAGATTAGGTTAGGTGGGTTGGCCATGGTAAATTGCCCTTAAGTGTCCAAAGGTTGAGCAGCACGGTGGCACAGTGGTTAGCATTGCTGCCTACGGCGCTGAGGACCCGGGTTCGAATCCCGGCCCTGGGTCACTGTCTGTGTGGAGTTTGCACGTTCTCCCCGTGTCTGCGTGGGTTTCGCCCCCACAACCCAAAGATGTGCAGGTTAGGTGGATTGGCCACGCTAAATTGCCCCTTAATTGGTAAAAATAATTGGGTACACTAAATTTAAAAAAAAGTGTCCAAAGGTTAGGTGGAGTTAGAGGGATAGGGCGGAGATCGAGACTGTAGGTTGGTGCTTCAAATGGTTGGTGCAGACACGATGGGCCGAATGGCCTCCTGCACGGTAGGGATTCTGTGATGTTCCATGTGCATAATCCCTTGCTGACCTCTACATAGATCCGCTGTGCCTGGAACACATTGAAAGATGGGCCAGCTGTATCCCAGCGGTTGACAGGAGGAGATACTCGCCCTCTGCAAACCCAAATGATGTGTTGGTGAGGATTACTTCACCAGAGGGGTAAATCGAATTTGAGTGATAGCATAAAAAGAGTGATAGTGAGCCGTTTAAAAACAATATATATATTTTTATTTCTATCGATGGCTGGTAGCACTAAAAGGATGTCTCCACAGGCAGGCAAGCTCTGTGCATTTGGGGTCCTCCACTTTCAGCAAGAATGGCACCACATGTACTTTTGCCGCAGCAGGGGTGGATCCCAAATGGACTTGTTCTTCCACCTGGACTGCAGAGGTCAACATCAGTAAAAAGGATCTAATAAAATGGAGGCAAAACCAAATTGTAGGATGTATAAAGTAACAAAAGAGGGAGGATTAACCACAAAACCTCAAAGAATTGCAAAAACGTCATCCCAACAATCCAGTTTTAGAGATAATCTCCCCAGCAGCGCAGGACCTGTTCCAACGTCCGTGTCCATGGGTGGGGAACGCACTCTGCAAAGGCTGTACTCCAGAAATTTGACTTGAAATCCAAATGTCATCATTTAAATACTGAAAAGTAAGTTATGCTGATCTAACTTTTACCACCGAGATTGTGCCTGAGAAAATCTGGCACACGACACACTGCCCTTGTTTCACAAAGCCTGTCCGGAGAGCCACAAAAATATGCATTCTCATTGGTCTCGATTCACACTGGCACCCCCCCCCCCCCCCCCCGAAGCCCGATCTCGGCTTGCAGCTGTAATTCTTGTTCCTTGTTTTAACATTATTGCTTTATCTCCAGCAACAGCAAGGCATTTTGGACAATCTAAATATTTTTTCCCTCGACCCTATTAAAAGTTTATCTTCCGATCTGCGGTGTGGATTTGAAATAAATGGCTGCCAGGGATGAAAAATTGGGTGTAGTAATTGATCTTCTTTGCCAGAGACTGCTTACAGAAAAGCTTTTGCATTACTGGAAAGCAGGAGCCATTTCAGAGTGCCCCTGAAGCAGTGAATGTACTTTCTTTTCTTGGCATCCGGTTTTTTGCTGTCCCTTTTTATTCTGAAATGTCTCTCTTTTTTTGGCCGTTTACTCGCG